>NC_085859.1:52986176-53063676 GCF_034702125.1 Engraulis encrasicolus | reverse complement strand
ACTACACCCGTTTAAATGGTAGAAAACATATGCTATATACAGTCTATGGTTTAAAAGGCTCAAAATCCCCTTTCACAGCCAATTGTACTTTGATGTCGGGCACTGGTGAATTACAGATTTACAATTATGAATATGAATATGCCGTAACCAGACATTTTGAAATACCGAGGTCAAATACTGCGTGCTGTACTGCATACTGTACATTTAGAATGCTTCAAACACTTCAGTCAAACTCTTAAGTTTGTTTTCACTACTCACTGCCTTGAGGATAAATGGTGGCATATACAGACTGAATTGATCATTGTTGAGCGCATACCGATTTTCATCATAGATATATTTTACATTACTGAAAAAATACTGAGGACATGACCTCTGTGTCCTCAAAAGTAGTTATGGCCAGTTACGGAGTGCTGTCTACGTAGTTCCTTATTATTTACCACCACCGTGTATCTCAAATGCCACGCTAGACATTCCCACAGCATTTTCACAATGTTCCCAAAATGTCAGTATTAGGTAGGCCTATTAGGTTATCCATTCCAATGTTGCAGGCTATTACATCATCAGGTGTTCAGAAGCATGTGATGCAATCAATAGTTATATGTACATAAACCAATGACTGTACACAAGAAGTGGGGAATGAGCATATGAGTCATTCTATAATCAGAGGTACATCTCAAGTCCATCTGCTGTATTCACTATTAACTTCAACCAAAGATTACATTTATGCACATTATACTGAATGTTCAAAAAAAGTTAAAAATAAATAAATACAATAATGTGGACAATCATAAAACTGCAATTGGACTTTTATCCAAGCAAAACATCCCAGTGATGGACTGATGTAGCTCATAGATTTTATAAAATACAGTTTTGTGCTTCAATTCTTCTTCTAACTGGCCTGTCTGGGTCATTAACATATTGTAGGTGCCCGATAACACAAGCTTCACTTACTAGCCTGTGCCTTTTTTTTACTCTCTTCCACACGACACCCTCTCATTAGCACAAAAGGAATACATTAGCAGCCACACACACACACACACACACACACACACACACACACACACACACACACACACACACACACACACACACACACACACACACACACACACACACACACACACACACACACACACACACACACACACACACACACACAGATATCAAAATCCAAAATCCAGCTTGTTCTGCCATTTTAAGAAACAATGGCTGATTACTGGCTGTGTTTTTACATCTTAGAACAGTGGTTTGCCATGGTGTGGATTTAGAAAGCAAGCAAGTCATTAAAGTGCAATAAATGGCTATAAAATTGATTGCTGTTTCTCATGGAAACCTAGAGGGGCAGGTTGATCCTTAGTGACACCTACAATATTGTCTCACCCAAGAACCTGTTTAAGACATAGTATTTGTTTGTAAGAGAGGAAACTAAATTGGGCGTGGTGACCACACGTTAAAGGTAGTTAAACACATGGAGTAAACCATTTTGTAAGGCATGGCATGGCTTTCGCAAGCCGTGTATCACCCTAAGTGAGTTGAAGTGGACTGTTGTTTATTTTGGTTATCGTAGGCTCTGAGGAACGGCTGAAAGTGGCTGGGAATGGGGGTCAGTTGACTACAAAAGCATGTAGGTTAGTGCAGTGTTTAAAAAAAAAAAAGAATTTGATAGAAACCTCAAAAAGAGCAAACAAGCAGTGTCACAACAAGTTGCTACATTGAGGCCTGTGCAAATGATTTTACTCAATGGACAGAAGAGAGTGGGGGAGCAGGAGAGACGTTTGTGGCCAATTTAACATTGTTTGAAGTTTTCTTTAAATGGAGAGGAGACCCACAAACATCCGTAGCGAGAGAGAGCATGCAAGGGCTGAAAGAGGGTGTGTGTGTGTGTGTGTGTGTGTGTGTGTGTGTGTGTGTGTGTGTGTGTGTGTGTGTGTGTGAGTGTGTGTGTGTCTGTGTGTGTGTGTGTGTGTGTGTGTGTGTGTGTGTGTGTGTGTGTGTGTGTGTGTGTGTGTGTGAGAGAGAGAGAGAGAGAGAGAGAGAGAGAGAGAGAGAGAGAGAGAGAGAGAGAAAGAGAGAGAGAGAGAGAGAGAAAGAGAGAGAGAGTTTTGCTGTTTTCCTTTTTTCCCTCCCTTTCCAAGGTTGAGCTGGCAGTCCCATGCCCCGCCCCCATCTCCCCTCACTCTCCTCTGCTATTGGCTGCCTCACCCTGCTCTCGGAGCTCAGTCCCTCCTCTCTCTTGCTCCGAAGTTGGCTCTTCACTCACTCACTGCTGTGCTGGGGTTGATATTGCATCAAGCAATTCTCTTTCATTCTTCCAAAACCAACACTGAGGCTCATCTCCAGAGGTAAACTCACTCTTTTCACTCTTCCAAAAACACCCTCTCACATTTGTTTTCACTTTTAGAAAGGGATAGCCTTGCTTGTCTGACTTGGAGAACAATGTGCTTATCACTGACACACCATGTGAGTGAAAGCTGTTTTCCTTCAGTCGCTTACTGGAGGAGTGCAGAGGCAGAGACAGGGGAAGAGACAGAGACAGAGAGTGGGTCATGCTTTGCTTGGCTTTCCTCCTCGGCTGAGATCATACAAACCTTGTTTACGCCGTAGCAGGCTGTGCACGTGGCCAAGAGTTACATAACTACACTTATTTACATTTTGACAACAACTGCATTTATCTTCATTATCTTCATTCCGTCTTGTTTTTCCTCATTTCTTTGCACCATGCGGTCACTGTGCCCCTGATCTCATTTTAGGGAAGTCAGCTCTAAGTTGGGAGGGAAACTCTCAACTTTCTTATTCCTCCTATAGGGAGTGGGAGGGTAACTTGATTCAACTTCCTAATCTACATTCCTCCAATGGGTTTAATATACATTTATGACTTAGTGCTTTCATGAATGGCTGAGGGGTATTGAGAATGAGCTACCTTATGAGGTGGTGGTGGAGATGATACTGATGGTGAAGGCAGAACTCCAACCATCACTGATGGCTTAGGGATCACCTAACAGCCGTTTTGTGACACAACTCCTCCAGCACCACAGCACCAGAGGAACAACCCAGAAGATGAAGTGTTTCTGAAGTCCCATTTTGTAAAAGCCACTCATTGAAGTCCACCCAAGCGGTTAATTACACTGAAAGATGAGCTTACTTCTGAAAAAAAACCTTCTCTTGTTCCAACAGGTTAGAGAAGGTCAAGAGAAGAACACCTCAATAGGATTCCGGAATACAAGGACAAACAGCAACCACAGTAAGGGTTCTGCTGCAGGTTCTAGAGATTTTTGTCGACATGACTCAGAGCAACGGGGAGAACCAGGTTCCACGGGACCGCTTTCAGCTGCTGCGGCAAGGAATACAGAACAGGTCCAACAGGGCCAAGAAGAGAGTGCAGAACATCACCAAGGACGACGTCAAGGGCTTCCTTACCCGAAATGCATTCGTCCTTCTCACCATCGTCGCGGTCACCGTGGGTAAGCAACTTGGCATCACATCTTCTCCCAGCCATGTGCAATTACTGACGCCTAAAATAAAATGGCTTAATTGTCTACTACATTGGCTGAATTGGCTACTAAAAGTACAGTGTAATAAGCACTTAGTAATCAGTAAATTAACACACCTCTTTTTGCTGTCAAGCATTCTCAAGGCCTAATCATTTCCTTATACAAATGTATAATGTAAAGACAATTAAATGTAATTCAATTCAAGATTAAATGTAATCTCATGACGAATGGGACATCATTTGCACATTTCAGTTGTGAAAGTAAGCGAAAATTAAAGTGTGCACTTTCATCTGTGTCTGCCTTGCATACATATTAAAAAAGCACCGTTAACTCAACACATAGAGGGTCTATTTATGTAGCATCCTATTTGGTCCCAGAGTACTCTGCAAGTGTTGAATTAACACTGTATTTTTTCTGTGGAGGCATCCTCCTGGCTTTGGCCCGAGTCAATGTGTCCTACAGTGAGGTGTTGTATAGTCTGAAAGTAATAGAAAATCAACATGCAGCTCTTTCATCTCTGTGTGTTGCGTATAGTTAATGTAGTGTAGTGCATTAATGTAATGTAATGTAATGTATAGGGATCATCCTGGGCTTTGGTCTGCGGCCGTATAAGATGTCCTACAGGGAGGTGGTGTACTTCTCCTTCCCTGGGGAGCTACTGATGAGGATGCTGCAGATGCTGGTGCTGCCCCTGCTGGTCTCCAGCCTCATCACAGGTACGCGTGACGCCACACACACATGCACACCTGTGCACACGTAGTCACACAGACGCAGACACAGACACAGACACACACACACACACACACACACACACACACACACACACACACACACACACACACACACACACACACACACACACACACAGCTACATCTGATCTCACACCGATAACTAGCCACCACTACTCGTCTACACACACACAAGCGCACCCATGCATGCACTTGCATGCACACCAGCTATATCTGATCTCACATTGATGACACAGTATACAGTATTCTTCCCTCCCTTCCTTTCCATCTTTCCATTGGAAACACATCTGTCTTCACCTCACAGCTATTACACTGACATGTCAGGAACTACAGTAGGAAAAACAACTATTTTATGCAATCATAAATACTAAATTATAACGATCATGTTTAATTCTAAAGGGGCAGTTTTTTTAGGGACAGTGTTTAGGTGCAAGCTGGCTTTTCACAACTGAATGACCTACTTGACATGTTGACTGAATGGTCTGAAATGTTGGAATCAGCTGAAGTTAATAAGGGGAGCCAGTGTTCCTCTTCCGGCGTGTCTCAGTCCAGTGATCTTTAACACACTTTATCTGCTTACTTAGAAGTTTACTGACTATTTTGGGAATGTGCTGCGAGGCACGTCTGAAGGCAGGCCAGGAGACTTCCTCCTGTTTTGTTTGGTCCTGTACGCGTCTCATTCTTGATACTATCTGGGCTACTAATCCAATCTCCGCCTCAGGAATTGACTCTATGCTTTTAAGAATGTACAGCAAGGCGCGCTCAAGTTGACTGGTGTTTACGGATTATGCTAGATATTGGAGTGTATTTCCCTCACAGCTGTTTCTTTGGTATCACTTGGCCCGAGAGTAGAGAGAGAGCGAGAAGCGAGAAACATATGGGAAGTGATGGTAAAAGAGGGAGGGAGACGGAGAGAGAGAGAGAGAGAGAGAGAGAGAGAGAGAGAGAGAGAGAGAGAGAGAGAGAGAGAGAGAGGGAGAGGGAGAGAGAGGGAGAGAGAGAAACACATGGGAAGAGATGGGGAAAGAGGGAGGCAGACAGAGAGAAACACATAGATGACACGGGGAAGGCAAGACAGAGAGGGGAGAGAGAGAAAGAGAGAGCGAGAGAGAGAGAGAGAAACACATGGGAAGAGACAGACAAGTAAAAAAGAGGCAAGGCAAGGCAATTGTATCTGAGTTGCGCATGTCATACACAGATGCTGCTCAATGTGCTTCACAAAAAATGAAAGTATAAGAACACAGCAAATGACATAGAATAAAGGCTTTATAATTTAAAAAAAGAACGGGGAAGGATAAAGGCAGGAAGAAAGAAAACATTAAATAATAAAGAGCATGAGAGATAAAGTGAGAGAGAGAGAGAGAGAGAGAGAGAGAGAGAGAGAGAGAGAGAGAGAGAGAGAGAGAGAGAGAGAGAGAGAGAGAGAGAGGGAGAGAGAGAGAGAGAGAGAGAGAGAGACAGACAGACAGACAGACACAGACAAACAGAAAGAGGCAGAGGGCAGACAGCAGAGGAAACCTGAGTATTGGGTCCAGATGCATGGAGGCCAGGCAGAGAGACTAGAGAGAGAGAGCAGCAGGTGACGTGGATGAGAGGGGGAGAGGGGGGGTGGTGAACTGGGTGGCAGCCCAGTGTCCACAACATGAGGAGGTGGGGGTCCACAGCTTTGTGGTCAGTGGTGCAGTCTTCTTGGCTGCGGGGGTGGTGGTGTGGTCAGTCTTAAATAAGGTAAAGATGAACCACGCAGCCATACATCGATGTGTGTGAGATCATCTGACTGTGAATTGTGCGGTCAGTCCTCAAAAGACTGAGGGGCAAAGAGGGAGGTTCGGAGAAATTGGGGGCTGGGTGTTCCAGATCATGGCTGTGTGGTCAGTGCCCAGTCTTCAAAAGAGTAAGGGGCAAAGGGCAAGGGTCAAGGGGGTAAGGGGTGGGTATTCCATATGGGGTCACGTTACTGTGAGGTCAGTTTTCCAATCCTCAAAACTGTGAGGGTGAGGAGGGGAGGGGAGAGGGTCCATCCACGACCGCGGTTGTTGCAAGGGGGGTGGACATTGGGGGTCTGGAAGAAGGTCATAGGGCACTGCCGTGGTCAGTCTTCAAAAGGGAAAAGGGGTGCTGTATGGCCAATACCCAGTCTCCGAAAAGGGTGGTGTGGGGGCTATCAGGGGGTCTAAAGATCCAAAGATCTTCTTAGTTCCTTCTGTCTCTGGTCTATCCACATCATTTGTTGTGGGTGTGTGTAGAGGGTCACAGAACACACCAATCACGTTGCTATGTGGTCAGTGCAGTCTCCAAAAGGGTGGGATGGGGTTTATTAGGGGGTCTATCCACATCATTTGTTGGGGGGTGGGGGGGGGGGGTGGAGAGGGTCACAGAACACACCAATCACGTTGCTATGTGGTCAGTGCCCAGCCCTCAAAAGGGTGAGGTGGGCGTGGGGAGGTAAGGGGGTTCCATCCACACCGTTGGTGTGTGGTGAGACGGAGAGGGATGGAGATGGAGGTGTAGAGGAGTTGGTGGGTGGAGGTGAAGGTGGAGGTAGGGTTAGGGGTGGGAGGACAAGGAGGTGTAGAGGAGGGTGGAGGTGGGGGGATGGGGGTGGGCTGTAGAGGGTCAGAGGGCACTGTAGCCATGGAGAGGTACGGCCACATGAGGACACAAAGACCCCATTGAGCTGCCCCCTGAAAGAAAAGCAGCCATCTCTATTGTAGGCTCGCCTCAGCCTCTCTCGCTCTCTCTCTTTCTGACTGTTTGTTTTTTTCTCCGCCTTCCCCTTCTCTCGATCTCTATCCCTCTATCTGTCTCGTTCACACAGGCTGTCCCTCTCTATCTCTTTCTCACTGTAGCACTAATGCTTTTTTCCTCAGTATTCTTTCTTCTCTCTCTCTCTCTCTCTCTCTCTTTGCCCTTTTCTCGCTCCCTGTAATAGCGTTTCACAGTTATAAAGCTTTGTCGGCTCTGATACGAGCGGCGTAGGTGAGCATGAACAGCCAGAGCCAATTACTGCAATTAATAGGAATGCCGCTAAAACCAGACCCCCTACTCAGAGCGGCCTGAAAAACAGCTCAATTTTAGCAGCAAAAGCCGTAACATTCGGCAGCTATTTCCACATTTGTTGCCCTGATTCGTTTACAGCTTGCTTTGTAGTGAGAGTAAAATGTCTATGTTTAGGACCTCAGTTGCAGCCAATGTAAATGCTCTCGTGGCATTAAAAGCGGACTGCACAACACACATATGTAGTTTTTATTTGTTTTTTTGTTGTTGGTGGTATTTGCAAGTAGTCCTTCCCTTAAGCTGTGATGCACAACAGGTCACAGAACACATTTAAGCACATTCCATGTTTATGTCAGATAACAAAAGCTTCCTGCCTAATTTTGGACAGCATGTTTAGCCCCTTAGTGCAGAGCCTATGTTATAACCTGTCTCCAAAGTTGTAATGTCTTCCTTAAGGCTCTCAGTAATGTCATAGCAATGTCGTTATGATGTAGTTGAGCATTTTCTGCAAATAGTGAATCGGCCCACCGGCAACCCCGTCTGCACTAAGACACTACCGCATCCCTGAAGCACAACAGGCCTGAGCACTGGCTACTAGAATACTAGCTTTATTAGTAGTTTTCTGTATTAGTAGAGTGACTTTTAAGTGACGCAACCTGGCATGTGGATAGCCATTGTGGCTGCTGCTGTGTGCTGTGGCCACTGGTTCTGCCTTTTGTGTGCCAGTTTGTTCACCGGAACAACTGCCCTGGCCCCGAGTAAGAAGAAGTCATTTGTCCGAAAAGGATAAGCTGCCAGTGCCGCATGCGGCCGCAGTCTTCTGGGTTGCCACGGTGATGAGGAGGTAATTATTGTGTCAGGGGGGCTGGTGATGGCTGGAGGGGAGGAGGAGGAGTAGCAGTGTGTGTGGATATGACCACTAGAAAACGAAGTTTCCCAGGCTGGACAGAAAGGAAGAGGAAGAGGAGTAAAAGAAAGGAGAGAGGCCAGGGGGGCCAGGAGGCCAGTGTTCAAGGGGCCAAGCGACAAGGAGGTTACAGAGGCCACTCAGGGGCCACGCAGTCCGCTATCAAAAGAACACATACGTCTTGCCATCACCAGGAGAGAATAATGGGGGAAAGTAAAGAACCACGTCTTCACTCGGACAAGAGTTCAAAAGCGATAATAACCTGGAATAGTGGACGCTGTGTTTTTTTTTTTTTAAAAAGCAGATGCTTCGTTTTACAGCTCCACAAAACTATTGTTGCTTTAGATCCTCGGTTTCCTTTTTTCTTGTCATTTTCTTTCCTTTTGAAACAATTTCTCATTCAGAACCTCTTATTTATTACCATGCCACAGTCTTTGTTCATTTTTTGCTGGGTGAAAAGCTTTTGACGTTTTTGTTGCAGAGGAAAAAGAAGCTTGTATTCTGCAGGCTCTATTCTGCACAGAGCATATTTATGTAGTCAGTTCGAGCCACAAAACAGATCCTATAGGTCAGGCCATCTACTATTGTGTTTCCCCTTTGATCTGCTTATGCCAGGACTTCTCATCTGTTCGTACAATTTAATTTGACCCGCAGAACTTGTTTCTGCTCAGTCTGCCCTCAGGCCAGACCACATGAGCCCCTCAATTGAATTCTGATAACTCTAACCCTTGTTACCACTGCCACAAACTTTGCAATACAAACATCGTCTACTCAGTTATAGGACCGGGACATGATGACATAGTGGAAAAGACTACTTTGATGTCATTAAGGCCTTTACCTAGCTACATGAGAGATCTTTGTTTTTTGTACTTTGTGCCGTGTGCTGATTCATTTACTTTCAGCTTCAACCTTCTACTAATTTATGCAGTTGAGCTGTGATTTCATTATCAACCAAAAAAACCCTCACAGCTGCAAAATGTCCATTATGTCAATGATTTCAATCATCAATCCATTCATCCATCCAACAATCCATCCAACGATCCATCCATCCATCACTGATTGTATGATATCCCTGCTGATATGCACCTCACCCATCCATGCACCCCTAACTGCGTGACCTCTCCTCTCCCATCCTCACCCATCCTCTCCTCTCCTCTCCTCTATCTCCCCTGCCTCTCCTATCCTCTCCTCTCCTCTCCTCTCCTCGCCTCTCCTCTTCTCTCGTCTATCTCCCCTACATCTCTTCTCCTCTCCTCTCCTCTCCTCCTCTCCTCTCCACTTTCCTGCCTCTCCTCTCCCCTTTCCTGCCTCTCCTCTCCTCTCCTCTCCTCTCCTCTCCTCTCCTCTCTCCTCCTCACCAGGTATGGCCGCGCTGGACAGCCGCGCCTCTGGCAAGATGGGCGCCCGTGCGGTGGTCTACTACATGACCACCACGGTCATCGCCGTCTTCATCGGCATCGTCATGGTGCTCATCATCCACCCGGGCAAAGGCGGCAAGGACGAGTTTACCCGGCGGGATAAGATCGAGCAAGTCAGCCCCGCTGACGCCTTCCTGGACCTCATCAGGTAGGCTACCGTGGCCATAGCCAGGGCAGAGCAGAGTGGTGACACACATGCATGTTGTGGGGTTGCATGCTCTGCACGGGACGGGAGCGGTCTGGTCAACCAGCCCCTTTGGACTGCCGTGTACGTCAGTTCTAGAGGTGTCAAAAGTAAAAGTAGCGGTGTAGCCCCTTAATGCACGATGTACCTCCAGTGGCATGCTGTTAGTCACTGAAAAGTGAACTACCATAGTACTACACTACTATGACACAGGGCCTTTAGTAATGCACTACGACTTGGTGATTGCCATTCTAGTAACAGCAAATTTATAACGCCGTGTCTGAACGGGTTTAAAATGTGTTATGGCTTCCTTCCCACACAAGAGACTTCACAGAGAAACTGATCTACAATTACTGTAGAGTAGGCTACATTGTCTGTCTTACGATCTAGACCTTAGATTTAGATTACTCTTAGGATCAGACAGATCACATTTACAGTCTATGTACCTCAGTAGGTACAGTGGAGTAACTGGTACAACAACTACTCTATGTAATATCATGTGCTGGTGTTGTACTCATGTGCTGGTGTTGTACACCAGGAATTTACTTCTACTTTTACTTTCGACACCACTGTTCTGTACAAATGTGGAGGAGTGATATAGGTATAGATGTAGTAAAGAATAGTAGTAAGCAATAGAGTAAACAATGTGTAGCGTAGTAGCGTACTGTTTACTAACATCATATTTTGTTATGCATTGGCTAACATCTGGTCATGACACATTTATTTAGTCTTAAAATAGGCCCGGCTATGCAATACTAGTAAAATATAACACCATAATAGCCGTCATCGTTGTTCACTATCTCTTTTCACTGATTAGCTAGGGAAGATTCTGCATGTTAAAATAACATAGGACCTCTGCCAGACCGAAAAGAAATGCCAGCGCGAGGGAGCTGTTTCACCAGACTACACAGTACATGGAAAACATAGCAGCCAGTTAAGCATAAAAAGGTAAATTACGCTGCTGCCTTAAGTTTGTAAGTTAACTCAACTCTATACTTAACTCAACTTGAGGCTTTCTCAAGTTGAGTTAACAAACTTCAGGCAGCAGGGCGACTTACTGTTTTTAACGTTTAACTGGCTGCAATGGTTTAATGTGTACATGTTGCAGTGTCAATTCAATACTTAAAGAGTAGGACCAACTAAAGGATCAACAAGAGTCTGAACGTCAACTCAAGTTTGTAAGTGTTGAATTAACACTGCAAGGAGTGTAACAATGGAGGGAGGGAGGGGCAATGAGGAAAGTATGGACTGGACTTGTGTGTCTCTCTGGTTCTCTCTTCTTCCACAGCCTTCCTTTGCCATGTTACTCTCTGTCCAAACTAGATTTGGACCAGAGCTCTGTGATCGGTGGCTGCAACAGAACCCTAGAACAGTCCTTGAACCACAGGGTAACATTCATCAACCGTTTACTGACAAAAAAACAAGACAAGCTGTTTTGTTGCAAGCCAGCCTGTTTTGTTGCAGAAAAGTAATTGTGCTCCTCTTTTTCGCAGAAACATGTTCCCCCCGAATATTGTGCAAGCTTGCACACAACAGGTAATCCTGATCTCTCTCTTATCAGTTCTGTGTTTGCAAAATGACCTCTCTACTCTTTTCCAAGTAGTGGGTACAATCTGTGCAGTAGTTTTTGTTTGTTTGTTTTTTTTACATAATATTTGATTATAGCTTTTTGGCTCTTATTTACCTTCCATACCTTTTAGCATTTCAATATGTTAACATTAGGGCTGGGACATTAATGCATTAATTTAGATTAATTTATCACACAATGCGATTAATTAACACGATTTTACAAATTAATCGCAGTATAATATAGCTACATAGTTCTGGATTAGACCAGTGGAGGGCAGTATTACGCCTGATGGTGAGCAGCCTGCTGAAATTGAGAAGAGTTCTCCCTTCTTTTAAAAATGTATAATATTTTTAGATTAATATTTTTAGATTCACTGTTCTCAAGTCAGATATTTAAATGCGATTAAAATGTGATTAATTCGATTAATTAATTCCAAAGCCTGTAGATTAATTCGATTAAAAAAAAGAATCGAGTCCCAGCCCTAGTTAACATCTTAAAAATTCACTTATGGTCTGTATAACCAAAGGATATATGAGAGCAGCAGCCTCATATGAGTGCAGCAATATGAGAGTAGCAATATGAGAGCAGCAGCCTAAACAATGGTGGACGTCTAGACATGCTCCAACTGCCTGTGAAGATTCCCATTAATTAATCCAGGTCATCTCAGTCAAAAGACATCAGTTGCAGACAACTGTACTTCTGTAGATTGAATACATTTGGTCTGCTTCTCTGTCAGATTATGCTCCAATGCTCCAGAATGCTCCACACATTGACATCAAACACCTTTTCACTTCTCAACGCTGTTTTATCATTGTCCATCCATCCATTCCACACACAGCTCAAGACCACTTATAGAAAGAGAGAACGCAAAAGTGAAATCCCACTTGGGAAACTCCTATTGTCACTGTGACACACAGTGCTCACTGTACACAACAAAATTGCAAATATACCTCAACCCTGCAAGGGGGCAGCCCCAAACTATCCAGGCTGTGCCCTCTTAGTGACGCAACACTTTCAGCGTTGCAACTAGTCAGGTCAAGAGCAATGCAAATACTTTCTGAGTTCCCGAAAATACGGGAACTCCTCCCACTTTGTCGGTAAGCAAACAACCATAAGCAAACCAAGGGTGGCGGGTCAACCATGCCGTTTGGGAAATGTTAGGCCTAATTGCTATGCTCTTGGTCAGACCAAGTCTTGAAGAGATTTGAACGTCGATGATAATCAGGCTAGCCCCAAACAGCGTCCATCCCTCCATACCACACAGTTCAAGACCAGGGATGGAAAGAGGGAGCTGTGTGTGAAAATCAAATACTGACATCACAAGTCCTATTCTGTTGCTCACTAATTTCCTCTCTCTCTCTCTCTCTCTCTCTCTCTCTCTCTCTCTCTCTCTCTCTTTCCATCCACCCATCCACTCCACACAGTTCAAGACCACGTACGGTAAGCGAGTGGTCCACGTGAGGGTGACGGTGAACGACAGCTTCTTCAACCTGACCAACGGCACGCACGTGCTGTCTCGCGAGGAGGTGATCCCGGTGCTGGGCACAGTCAACTCCATCAACGCGCTGGGCCTGGTGGTCTTCTCCATGGGCTTCGGCCTCATCATCGGCAGCATGAAGGAGCAGGGCCAGCCCCTCAGGGACTTCTTCGACTGCCTCAATGAAGCCATCATGAGGCTCGTGGCCATCATCATGTGGTAAGACCAGGGCCGCTTCTGGCCTGTTTGGTGCCCTAGGCGAGTTTGAGTTCTGGTGCCGTCGTTGTTGATTTTGGGCGACTTCATTAAAAAAAGAAAAGCCTCGATATCGCAAAATAACGCATCGGAGGGCGTCATTACGGTGCTCTTTCCTCATTTTCCGCTCTAAGTGACGGCCTACTCGGCTTATACTTGTAACCGGCTATGGGTAAGACAGAGAGAGAGAGAGAGATACTATCTTTTCATGATTTTAATGTTTGAAAGTTAGGGTGTGCACTGCACATAGCCGCGAAAATGGTAACGCAGGTGCCAGACAGTGGCAGCAGATAATGTGAGAGAGTGGTCTGGAGGTGATTTGATTTTTCAGCTGTTATCATGTGGTAAGAAGGGACGCTTACTTTCTAAGATACTGTTCTTTCTTTCAATGATTTCAAACTGGTGGATATCATCTCTATGGTGGGAGATACTAGTGCTATCTTTTAACGATTTTAACTCATTCCACTTCTATCATTAATATACTATTATTATTATTATTATTATTATTATTATTATTAGGGGCCAAGCAGCGAAGCTGGCGAAGGCCCCTATAGAGTTAGTAGGTTTTCTTCATTATTATTCTCTAGTCACCATTCCTATCCCTCTGCAAGTCTATGGCAGCCCATAGAACCGTACGTAGGAAAATGCTGAAAATCGGCACACACATTCGGGCCCGGCTCAGCATTACCCACAGCAATTTATAGGTCCCCGGCCCCAACGCTCTAGCGCCACCAACAGGTCAAAGTTGCAGGTACATTTCTGCTTGTAACTTTTGAACCGCTGGGCCAATTTTCATAACCTTGGTATCCCTGGAATCCTTGGGCCAAGACGAATCCAACGCACCCTATGACGTCATTTTCCGCCAGGATAGTTTTCCCGCCATTTTGGATTTTGTGAAATTCAATAAAAATGCTATTTTTCCCGCAATTTTTGACCATTTCGCCCGAAACTTGGTATATAGTATCTCTAGACTGAGCTACATATGGGGTCTCAAGGAATATTAGATATCTTTTATAGTTTTGCCGTGACAGCCAATCAAAATTGTCGTAAAAGTGGTGAAACAGGAAGTGAGGTCATATCTCAGAAACTTTTTGTTGAATTAAGTTGGGATTTTGTACACATATAGTAGTCCATCCCATGACCTACCACAAAAAAAATCAGAACCCCAGCTCAAACTCTGTAGCGCCACCAGCAGGTCAAAATTTTAGCTACATTTTTGCCTGTAGCTTTTAAATCATATGCACGATGTAAAATATATTATTATCACTAGAATCCTTGGGTCAAGCCGAATTCAACGCACTATATGAAGTTATGTCAATGCAGAAGGGAAATTCCGCCATTTTGAATTTTGTAAAATTCACTGTAAGTCTATGGTAGCCCATAGAACCATTTATAGAAAAATGCTGTAAATTGGCACACATATTTGAGGCAGCATCAACATTACCCACAGCGAGTTATAGGTCCCCAGCCCCAATACTCTAGCGCCACCAGCAGGTGAAAGTCGCAGGTACATTTCTGCTTGTAACTTTTGAATTGCTGGATCAATTTTAAATAAACCTGGTATCCCTGGAATCCTTGGGCCAAGACGAATCCAACGCACCCTATGACGTCATTTTCTGCCTGGATAGTTTCCCCGCCATTTTGAATTTTGTAAAATTCAATAAAAATGCTATTTTTCCCGCAATTTTTGACCATTTCGCCCGAAATTCGGTATATTGTATCTCTGTACTGAGGTTTGTATGGGGTCTCAAGAAATATTAGATATCTTTTATGGTTTAGCCGTGACAGCCAATCAAAATTGTTGTAAAAGTGGCAAAACAGGAAGTGAGGTCATATCTCAGCAACCCTTTGTCGGTTTTGGCTAGGATTTTTCACACACATAGATGTCCATCTCATGACCTACTGAAAAAAAATTCAGATCCCCAGCTCAAAATGTCTAGCGCCACCAACAGGTCAAAATTTTAGCTACATTTTTGCCTGTACCTTTTAAACCATGTGCACAATGTCAAATATATTATTATCACTAGAATCCTTGGGCCAAGTCGAATCCAACGCCCTATATAATGTTATGTAAACACAGAAGGGAAATTCCGCCATTTTGAATTTTGTAAAATTCAATAAAATGCTACTTGTCACACATTTTTTGTCAGAATGACCAGCAAAAAGGTACACATCATCTTCAGACTGATAGGTATTAGGGTATCCAAAGATTTTTTGATACCTCTTATCGTTTGGAGGAGACAGCCAATCAAAATTGTCGTGAAAGTGGCAAAACAGGAAGTGAGGTCATATCTCAGCAACCGTTTGTCAGATTCTTTTAGCTATTTTTTGCACACATACTAATCAATCCCATGACCTTCCACAAAAAAATCCAGATTCCCAGCTCAAACTCTCTAGCGCCACCAACAGGTAACAGGAAGTGATCTTATATTTGTCAGCCCTTTAAGGGATTCAAAATAAACTTGGTTCATGTGAGCACACTCCCCTCCAAGGAATGCACACTAACATTGGCGAGATTTGGGCCAAAGGGGGCGCTGCAGTTCCTTCTGTTGCCGTGGCGACTTTGGCAAGTTTACTGCTTGGCCCCGCATTGCTGCTTGCAGCTATATTTATTATTATTATTACAGTACTATAGTATTACAATACTTTTTCCATTACATTCTTTTACTTTAAATAGCTTGTTTTATTATCGTTTTCTGATCTGCATTTTGCGGCACTTGTACACTATACAACACACTATAGTCTTATTCTAATTTCATGATTTTACACTTTTTTTGCCTGTGCTTTTAAGCTTATTGAAATGTTTTGTACAAATACACTTACCTTTCCTTGGCAATGCCCTCAGAGGATTAGAATTTGTTTTTTCAACTTAGATATTCAACCAACATTTCTAGTACTTCTAGTACTACATCCTAACTTTGCTGTCCTCCATGGTGCTATGACCAGAAGCAAACGAGAAACTTTTTTACGTAAATCACTCACAACCTACAGGGCCACTGATGAAAGGTACATGGTACAGCATTAAAACCCCAAATGGGTTGCCACACTTCACCCATCTGTGGGTTTCCATCATTTAAGTCTGACAATAACAGCTGCACGTAGACTACATTATACTTGACAGCATATGAGGGTAAAAAAACAGTTATGAGAAAGTAGTCCTCCTTACGATGGGGCCTCCACACACCACTGGAGTTTATAATTATAGAGCTGAGCTGGAATAATTCACTGGGGTGCATATCTTTCCATTTATTTTGCTGTTTGTTGTTTACTAACATTGCCCTTACTCCACAATCTAATTGCTTAAGTGACATTGAAACATGTAAGTGGCATAAAAACTCATAAACAAGCAAACATGGGAAATACAGTACAGTGGCCTGCACTGCTGGCTGCAACATTACAGTGCCATTACAAAACAAGAGCCCCTGCCAACACTACGTACGTACGTAGATGCTCGTGGTGTGTGTGTGTGTGTGTGTGTGTGTGTGTGTGTGTGTGTGTGTGTGTGTGTGTGTGTGTGTGTGTGTGTGTGTGTGTGTGTGTGTGTGTGTGTGTGTTTGTCACCCCCTAGGTATCCCAAAATATACAGACAGACAGACAGACAGGCAGACAGACAGAGAAATAAACAAACAGACAGACAGACAGAGAAATAAACAAACAGACAGACAGGCAGACAGGGTCATTGCAATTAGCTAAAACACAAAACAAAGCCACACAGTGGAAGTGATGAAAGCATGTATGGTTTACCTCCACTCTTACCTTACCCTTCACCCAAACAGGTACGCGCCGGTGGGCATCATGTTCCTGATCGCGGGCAAAATCGTGGAGATGGACGACATCACGCAGATGGGCAGCCAGCTGGCCATGTACACCATCACGGTGATCGTGGGGCTCTCGATCCACGCCCTGGTGGTGCTGCCCACCCTCTACTTCCTGGTCACGCGCAAGAACCCTGTAGTGTTCATCGGCGGCCTGCTGCAGGCCCTCATCACGGCCATCGGAACCTCCTCCAGGTCAGCTGGTCGTCTGGTAACACACCAACATAGGGATGCACACGTTTTGTTGACTTGGAAGCAGCATGGGAAAAAAGAACCACCTGATACATTTACTAACATTGGTGTAAAAGACTAATCAGAGAAGGCAACCTGGCCTCCAATGGGCCCACATGTGAGGATATGGGTGCAGTCAGTGTAATGCTTTTGAAGTGACTGCCCACTAGTGGCAAATTTTAGTATCACAGGTGGACAAGCACTGGGCAAACTGTGGGGGCAAGTAACAAACATTAGTGCTGGACCCATTTTAGGGTTATGGGTTAAGGCACTGGGGTTATGGGCTGGATTATGTGCTGTTTATTTATTTTTAAAAATATATGGAAATAGGGATTATCATATCCATTAGCCTAACCCTTAATTAGAATTGGAAAGCACCAGTAATGTGTATTTTATTTTTTATTGTCAATTTGCTTTATCTACAATGTTTTCATGGATGTTTGTTCTAAGTTAACAATACCATATCATGTGTGGGGCATTATGTGGTCGGACAAATTGAATGTGAATGTGTTCAGAACAAAGTTACCCTTGGGACACAGTAGAGTGTATCGTATAACATCAAAATCATTTACCCTTGTCACACCTATTCACAAGTAGTCTATTGATGTACATGTCCTGTAATGTCCCACTGCTCATTTTCCCTATACAAACAGTACATCTCACACTTAGAGAGTTAGATTTAATCTAATCAAGTTTGGTAATTAGTAAGTGGTTAAACACTGAAAAATGTACAATGTAGTAAGTTCTTTTCAGTGGTGTGTTAACGTTGAGGAGATATCTGCTTCACCACTGCGTGTTTTTGTTTAAATGTTCAAACAGCTCTGCCATACTATGTATTTCCTCCAGGTCTCCACAGCTATTTTCCCCTATGACCATATTTATCTGTATTTTTTTTTTTAATTCCCTGGCGACTATAGCCACTTGTGTTCAGTAGTGTGTTGATAGTGAGGAGGGGATGTTCAGCTTTTCAACCGTGTGTTTTTCTCCAATGCTCAAACAGCTCGGCCACTCTGCCCATCACCTTCAAGTGTCTGGAGGAGAATAACGGTATCGACAAGCGTGTGACGCGCTTCGTGCTGCCGGTGGGCGCCACCATTAACATGGACGGCACGGCACTCTACGAGGCCCTGGCCGCCATCTTCATAGCCCAAGTCAACAACATGGAGATGAACTTTGGACAGATCCTCACCATCAGGTAGACTATATGACTTTTTATTGCAAGAACATAGAGGGAAACTGTTAACTCAACACTTAGAGAGCATATTTTAACATCCTCTCGGTCATTTTTGGTCCCAAAATACTCTGTAAATGTTGAATTAACACTGCATTTTTTCCTGTAAAGCAGAGTCACCAGAGCATCTCAGGTGTGGAGGATCAATTTGTGGTATTATTTAGAGCAGAGGCTGACTGATGTTTTGACGATAGTTAGTCTTCATCAGAGGAAATGTATTAATCTAACCATCCCATGTTGTAAAAAAAAGAAAAGGCAGCACTAAGCATAACATTTTTTCATTTTTATGTTGTACTAAATAAAATATATCTTATATGCATAGTGTGGCACTCTGGGTAAAGCCTGATTCAAGCCTTGGGAACTTTTTTAATTATTGCATCCCAACTTAATCAGTTGGCAATGCAGCATTACACTGCAACCGACAACGTCAGGAGCTGCTGCTCTGCAGTTACCAATTGTGACAAATGGACCCCAGGCTCTGATTTACCACTTAAACTGTAATGGCGCTTATTGCCCTTATTCAGGCCGTCTTTCCGGACACCTGGAAAGGGCTAGGCCCCTAGTGTGAAAGAGTATTTATGTCCTACATGCAGCTAGTGTAACAAAAGCTGTGGGCAGACAAATGAGAAGAGTATTATGTTTCCATCCTCTTAACACAGCATCACAGCCACCGCCGCCAGTATTGGTGCAGCTGGAATCCCCCAGGCTGGACTGGTCACCATGGTGATCGTCCTGACTTCTGTTGGACTGCCCACTGATGACATCACTCTCATCATCGCCGTCGATTGGTTCCTGTGAGTTCAACGAACCCTATTTGGTGACATTCTCGTAGACTTTACTTAACTTTACTGTTGTTTTTTTGTACTTTTGTCATATGGTGTTTCTGATATCCCTTTGTCCAATTTGATGAGGTAATTTATTGTTTAATGCCATTAAAGGTTTTGAAAGTCTTGAAGACAAAATTGTTTGGAAAGAACAAAAATAATTAATTTGTCTGTGTATCTGTGATTAAACAATTTGGCTGTGGTGTGTTTTTATCCTTTGAATGGTCTCATTGTTGTTTTTTCTCCCCTTGTCCCACAGTGACCGACTGCGCACCACCACCAATGTGCTGGGAGACTCCATTGGAGCTGGTATAGTGGCACACCTGTCTCGACATGAGCTGGAGGGCACAGGCACGGATGGACAGACGGACAACTCTGTGGTGGAGGAGAAGGACAAGACCTACCAGCTTATCCCCATCAACAACGAGCATGACAATGACAAGACAGCAGATGGGGACAGCAATATGTAGGCAGGACCAGATCAACTGGATTGAGAAAGAAAAAGTCCTAGCAAAAGTGTTAGAAGTAGGCCCTACATGCACATTGCAGAAACAATTGTTACGGGTGATGGATACAACTGAACACATGAAAATTTTGAACTGTACAAGTTCCCTTGCTGGGATTTATTTTGATGAAAAACCAGCACAACGCTTCAGCCTCATACAAAGTCTTCATCTGAAAAGGTGTCTAACAGAGACACCAGGTGAAGACCTTGTGTGAGGTCGAAACATTGTGCTAGTTTTTCATCAAATAAACCACGGTGAGGGAGCTTGTATACGGTGTTTGGATATTTCTTACTTTTGTAATAGAAACAGCCTATACAAATACTGTATGTGGTGGGACTTCTTCATTCTAAACCAGGGGTGTCCAACTCTGCCACGAGGCAACAACTTGTGACTTTAACTTGTGTATTTGGGTTTGTACACAGAGGGAGTTTTGTGCAAATCTCAATGGTCAGAGTGATAAGAGAATTTGACCTCCCGAAGGTTAGGACAAAGACAAAGCTGTGTTTCGTAGTGGTCCAAACTAGTGTCTGACGAGGCACCAGTACGTGTACAGATTTTTAAGGAATCGTTCAATCATGGGATCAATTTTGTATTTTTTGTTATTGTTGAATGCTCAGTTAGATGTTGTTTTCAAAATTACAGACAGAAATGCTGTTACGGTAGCTATGTATTCTACGAGTTTGTTTTAAATGTTTTTTTTTAAACTGGAAACACTTGTATTTCTTTTGTGAAGAAGAAGCAAGGCATCAGTTGTGATCAGTGCCTGTCGAATGAGATAAAATGTGGGCTGCCATCATGGGGAAACGAACTGGCAAAGCTATTTTGTTAAAGGTACAGTTTTATTAGTAGATTATTTCCAGACTTTATGTTGCCCCTTCAAAAATGTTAACTTTTTCTCGAATATTCACAAGCACCACTATCAATTTCTAAGCATTCATTATGACATGAAATTGACACTTCTCACATATGAATAGGTGTATTTTCTCCATTTTGAATGAACAGTCATAGATATTTTTGTCTGCAAAATGTAGACCTACTGTTCTTTAGTCAGAACAGTAGGCCTAAATCTAATTTAATTAAAAGATCAAATTGTAAGTGGGCAGCATACATTTTGAATATAAACTGCTAAATTGACGTACCCTACTTTTAAATCGTCAATACTGGCTAAAAGGAATTTCTGGGCTATGGTCCATATTCAATACAGCACTGTAGTTTTGAATTACTTTGGCTTTAAGATTTTAAGACATTGGTTGTGAAATGAAATTGTAGCTAATTTCAACATTGCAACGTATTTCCAAGCTTTAATTAAGGGATTCATTGTACCAAATTACAACAATTGCATTTTTTTACATGTACTTGTGTTTTATGTCTATGTTAGGTCTAGAGGCAATTTACGTAAAGTACATTTGAGTTGAGTATAAATGAAATGGTTCAAATAATGTAATGACAATAACATGGTCTTGTGATTTGTTTTTTGACTACAACATAAAATGGATGAATGAAACAGGGAATGTTATGACAAATTACACCAATGAAGGTAAACAGTAAACAGTAGAGCACAAAAAAATGTGCTGATATCATGCTGTGTGCATTATATGTGCCACTTTTTGGTATATTTAAAAAGGTTTGCATACAGTAGCCTGCATTCACTACGCATCACTAGACAGTAATGGTTTTGAAATCTTTTTTCTAGAAAGCTAACAAACTTAGGTTTCCATGAAATGTTTTACTCTGAGGTTGACATGTTACTGTGGGTACTGAGCAAGGGAGAGATGAGATGAATATGGCTGTTTACTTTCCTCTTGTGCTAAACTTGATGTGAACCACAGTGGTTCGGTTGAATTGAAGTCTGCCTCCATACCTTTTTAACATTTGTTGACGAGGTATTGTTGAAACTGTACAGCAAATAAATGCTCCTCTTTTACAGACATTCCTGGTGGTCTTGGTGTGAATTACTTAGACATTGTAGCTGGACTGGTAGAATACATGGAGCAGAATACAATAAAATGCCTTTTATCCTTAAGAGTGTGGGTTTTTGAACATTCTATGAAAAGAATGCGTTCTATAAAAATGCAAGATTCTAAAATTCCAAATTGTATTGAATGACGCCCAGAATTCTAAGGAACTTTCACTGCCCGAACATTCTGACGGTACACTTGTCATCATTGGTGTACAATGTAGGCCTATCCAAATTAACACATATTCTCTATCTCGTATCTTGGACAATGAGATTGACATGTAAAAGTGATATATGTATAGTATATTAAAGTATACACGAAAATTAGAAGTTTCAATGCTGCTCCACCTAGTTTGTGCACAGGGTGGGCTCCTACACTTATCACTTTGGATAAAAGCATTTGCCCAATGTAATGAAATATTTACTTGCATATTACTGCACTATTAAAATGTAAACTCGAGGTAAATAATGAACTATTTTGTGAAAGATCACTAGATTGTACAGGGCCTAAAACCAACAATGGCTTATTGCGGTTGGGTGGGATATTAAGCGGGTCTGTGTGGCATCTGGGTCACAGGCAGCACTTGGGGTCAGAAAACATTAAAACCTGTTATCAATAGAATTTTCTATTTGAAATATTGGGCCTGCTTAGAGCCTTGCTTGTTGCATTTACAGGATAGTATATATTGTAAACACAGTAGGTCTAAGCCGATAAAAAGGCCTACACGTGATGTTTAAATAATTTATACCGGAATTTATCCATATTAATGAATCATAGTATAAAGACACTCAGCCTATCATAGGTACCGTTATATGTAAATCGCATCTTCTGATAGGACAGCTGTTGACCATCACAAGTCGCAATGTTTTGGTTTTTACATATTTTACCCAGTGGAGGGAGCCAAAAGACCGTACCACTCAAGAAGCCCATCTTTGATTATCTGTCTCCTAACACAACCACAGGTAAATAAAAGCTGCATGCACTAGTTGTAGCGGTTCTGAACCACTCAACAACATTTTTGATATTTTAATTTCCATACACGCCGTCGCATCTTTAAGAACATCTGAGACAAGCTGTGCATTCAGCGATAATGGACTGCCTGACTATGTGGCGATTTCCCCGCTGAGAGGCGTATGCGTGCGGTGATTGTCTTGTTTTGAGACCGAGGATTCCAAGAAGTCATATCGAGAAGTGGAGGCCTCTGGGTAATGATAGTTACATCTATCAAAAACAAGCCACTTGCTGAAGCTTGCTGATAAAGTTTCTCCAAGTGACTATGCATGGTCGCAAATTGCTGAATGGTTGTGGTTTTTCTAGGCAAAAACGTAAACAGGCGCAATTTTGTTCAACAGAGGCTCATAGACATTATCTCAGATAAGCTGCCTAGCTCCGCTAGATGCTAGTCAACTCTGGGGTTCATTTGTCCATTGGCTTCAGTAGTAACGAATAAACTGGAAGAGAACATTGTTTTGATTTTTTTGTATGATAATTTAAGGATATGAGAATACACGGATATGAGTATGTGCCTACCAATTTCATGTACATGTAGTTCTTAGCTAACCTAGCTAGCCTTCTATTGATGCCTTTACGTTAGCTATTCAACGCTGACGCTTTATGTGCAGAAGTTGATTCAAAGCAATGGCTAGTTTCTTCATAAGCTAACTGGCTAGCCTACGCTTAGCAGTTTTGTAATAAGTTATGATGTGTGCACACTAGAAAGCTGAATTTAAGACAACAATTTAAACCAGTTGTGATTCAGTTACCTGCCGTGTACAGACAATCGTATCACACAATATTTACTAGCGAGGACTGGCTAATGTCACAGAGGCACATCAGCTATGTGTAAAAGCAGTGAACGTGATCTGAAGAATCCCTTTCTTCGCTATGTTGTGAGAACACATCACTGATAACAAAATTCCACAAAAAATCCTCTAGTTCTATTGAAGCGGGGGAAAGCATGCATTTTATTTTCACTGAACATCTGTCCCGTCTGTGTAAATGACCATTTGCTATAGATATTTCTTTGTGAATGACTTACTACACCAAAATACCAGTACACATTGAATAATTACGAAGTAGGCTACATGTTACATTGTAATTATTTGGGTATAGTGATGGAACACGATGTGTGTGTTTTTATAGGCCTACTGTAGGATATGCATAGGCATAAATTGGGCAACAGAACACTTCAAAAAGTAAACAGGATGGCATCTTGGATTTGATTAGTTGGGAGACAAATACAATGTTCTTTTTTAATGAAAACAAATCTTACATTTAACTTGTGACAAGAACATCACTGTGTGTTTTACCTTCACCGTGAACTATTTTTTTTACTCTTTGCAGACCCACTGTCATGTGAGAGGAGGATAGAGAGCTGTGAACACTGAGCAATCTGTGCGTCAACACAATTACCTACCCCTGTCTCCAGTATGAATGGGGATACGCCCCATGTCCCCATCACCACTGTAGCAGGGATCGCCAGTCTCACAGACTGTAAGTACATGCTGAAACATTTCAGACATAATGGCAGTACACATATTTAGGACCCAAGCACCATACGTGCTTAGATTTTCTTGTTTTTTTATTGTTATTATTTTCCTAATCTATTTTTTCTTATTATTTTTTAAAAATCAATATCTACTGCTTTTGCATCTGTTCCAAACCACGTCACCACACTTTGTATGGTGACCATAAATACCTCTATTTAGTAATACCAAGTATGTTTTATTCTGAATTGTTACACGTCTCTCCTATTGTTTCCCATGCAGTGTTGAACCAGCTGCCTCTGCCCTCCCCACTACCTGCGACCACCACTAAGAGCTTGCTGTACAATGGCACCATCGCGGAGAAGGTCAGCAGCCTGCTGGCCTGCCAGGACGAGAGCCTGGTGTCACAGCTGTCACAGAGCCTCAGCCAGGTGTCCACCGAACACATGTGAGTGGTCAACAGAGCTCTCTTCAAAGTAGCTGTGCTATACGGTTTAGTTCAGTGAGGTCTGACGTGGTTGTAGTGGGCCTGGGTGATGTATGAATACGTCGCTAAAAATCCAATAACTTTGGAAGTAAGCTTTACTCTAAACAACACTATAGGAAAAATGTGTGAATTGGTGAATGGTGTTTTATACCAGAATTAGGGTTAATTTTTCTTTTTAGTTTTTGTTTCATCGGTTTTGTCTTTTAAAACCATTGCAAAACATATTGATATCACACACTACACTAAATATTAATATCCTTTTATCAAGTCATAGGCTAGGGTCCTAGGGTCACAACACGTGTTGTTGAAATCTAAATGCTGTTGTGTGTGCGGTACTCACCAGAGAACTGAAGAGCAACATGGGCCGCGATGAGCTGGAGGGGGACGTGCCACTCCTGCTGCAGATGATCATGGCCCGGAGCCCCGAGATCTTCAGGGAAAAAAACATGCCAATTCAATACGGGACTCCAGAGGGTGAGTTACTACAATATGTTTTAAATATCTTAATTAAAATTTGCCATTTCAATACGAGAATCAAGATGGGGAGTTAATGTTTGCGTTTCTTGATTCACTGTCCCTTTTAGAAAGCAGCCTCCGCTGAATACCATAGAAAAAAAAACATAAAAAGATCTAATAATAATACGTCGTAAGTAAAGGCATCCGACTCCTTACACCAACCGAGATTTGAGATGGATCAACACATTTTCAGCTTGAAACCTGTTGAAGGTCATGCACCACTGGTAAAATAAAAAAGCGAGACATGTTCTTTTGAAACCGCTGTAATTTTCTTATCCACAGGCACAAGGCAGCCTTTGACGCCACAATACAGCCAGAATGCCATGCAGAACAGCCCAGCGGCCACATCAAACTTCCAGCCTGCTGCTGTGACCCAGAGCCCGACTAGGTGAGAGCCAAATAACCACAGCCCTAGACAGTATAACTACTATTAGGTTTTTTTGTGTTTGTTTTTTTGTTTTTTAGTTGTAATAGTAAGTGTTATTACTAGTCTATAACTATTTTGACATCAATCAGTGCATCAATCTTATTACGTCCAGCCCATTTCAATGTTATTGTACTCTCCCAGAATTTCCCGCCTGTTAGTTCCGGTTAGGCTGCCCATGGGCCTTTGGAATGATTCAGCTCTAGCAACCACTAGCGAAATAATAATGGATCAGACCTTGTAACAGTAGATAATTAAGGACTACAATAATGTTTCTATCGTGTGTGTTTGTGTGTGTGTGTGTGTGTGTGTGTGTATGCATGTGTTCAGTGGGTTTGTCCCTCAGCAGTCGGGCCCCAGTGGTGGCAGGTTTTCCCAGAACAGCCATGTGTCCAGTCCCTACACGCCAACGAGCCCGGCGCCCTTCATGCAATACCCACACCAGTCCAACTTCAATCAGCAGCAGCAGATGCAGCAGCAAGGTGAGACTGACAGACAGCTCTTTGCAAAGTTAAACTGTCAACGTTTTGGTCTGCTGAAATGTAATAAATTGTATACTATAACTAAATAGTCAGACTTTATTAAGTATACATATTATCTAGAAATGGGTGTGATTGAACACTGGGTTTTTTTAAAGCCACATACTGGTTACCTTTCCCCAATTCCTCCTCATTATCATTCTTACATTTTTTCCCACATGCTACCACACTGCCTGCTGATGTGTCTAAATCTGCTGCTGTTGTGATTACCTTCCAGCATCTGTACTGAGCCCTACGATCCCTGGTGGTATGAGGAACATTCAGGAAAATCAGGTAAAGTAAAGCTGTTTTTTGGGGAATTATTGTGTTCCTGTGTGGAGTAGATTCTGCTGTAGAAATGTGGAGGTGATGTTTTGCAGGGCTTGACATTGGCACCTAGCCTGACAAGCCAGACTAAATGTGAGATTTATGTGAATATTTAGTCTGGGCTAGTCTGGGCCCGGTGAATGGGACATCGGAAGATTGTTGATGGGAACAACCTGTTGTTTTTCAAACTATGTCTGTGCCCATTGGTCAACGCTTTGTTGTCACTCCCTCAAAACCCTGTCCGTGTTGCATCCAAAGATGCAAAACAAATCAAATCAAGTCTGCTGCGTTGTGATTGGCCAGCCAGTTTGGGGCCTGCATAGTCCGAGGCTAGACCCACTCGCAGGCAAAAAATAATTTTGGCCGCTGGTGGATGGGCTAGTTTACTAGTCTAATTGGCACCTGCCTACAAGGCAAATGCATGTGCCACTCGGCTGTGGCAGCTTGTAAGAACTTTCATTAGTCTCAGTAGTTCTAGCCACTTAGGCTGGTAATGTATTCTTTGTTAGGAGTATGACGTACTGTATGCTGTTTACTGTTTGTGAACCTGTTGTTAAAGTTCATGAAAAAATAGTCTGTTTCCTTTTGATTGATTTATA
Organism: Engraulis encrasicolus; assembly: GCF_034702125.1. Taxonomy (NCBI): domain Eukaryota; kingdom Metazoa; phylum Chordata; class Actinopteri; order Clupeiformes; family Engraulidae; genus Engraulis; species Engraulis encrasicolus. Next base: position 53,036,705 of record NC_085859.1, on the reverse strand, counting down.
TGAATTCATTTTCATTTAAGGTGGCATGTTCATCATTGTGCTGTAGGGTTTCATAATTTGAGCTTGAATTTACAAAGAAAAAAAAAGGGGGGTGTGTGGGTGGCTAACAACAAAACTGTGGAAATGAAAATGGGTGGATGGCTATTGACATGGAAAAACACTTGCCACTGTGGCTAGTTGGTGAACAAAAAGTGAACTCCAAGCCTTCTATATTTAATGTGGATATTATGAAGTGACATTGCACACAAATCTAAATCACAATGTTGGAAAAGAAATATCACCCAGGGGTATGATGCACTAGCCTCGCGAACCATCCTACGTACTTCCGCCAAAGGATTGGCTCCACGAAATGAAATGGTAGTATTATGGGATGGTCAGGACCAGGCTAATGATGCACCCTACTTTGCATAGATTCTAAAGCTGCTCTAGCCCTGCGGTTTCAGGGAAACCCTTATAGCCCATAGTGTTTCGCTAGAGATGGCCCATTTAGATAAACCAAGTGTTGCCACCTGCACAGTGCACTCGCGCCTTTCAATGGGGCGAATTACTGGATTCACTCTCTAGCGTTTGCTTACCAAGCTCAAGTTGAACTACCAACAGTTTTCCAAACTACTGCCGCCTCTACACCCAACAAATCTATTTTCTCAACCATTCTTTTTCGTTGACAACTCCGTTTGCTCACGTTAATTGGTTTGTGTACATTGCCAGCTGCCTCCAAAGGAAATTAATGAAATATGAAATAGAATACTTGAACCAACGCACGCTGCGTACATTCTACAAGGCTCTGACAGAACGCGCACGCCCGTCAAACTGTTGCGCTACATGTTTTTCTTCTGCTAGAAATATTACTTAGCTACTCGACTATCTTTGGATTTGCTGGGCAGTTACTTAAAATTACGGTAGGAATATCTTAAAGTGGTTAATTTACCCATTGCGCGAAATAGTCACACACCATCTGTCAGAAATCGATGAGTGATATAGGCCTACCTAGTTGCCATTCGTCAACTTTTGCTCAGGTAGTCATAATGTGTCATGATTACGCTATCAAAGTTTAGATTAAGAACAGTCAACACAGCTAACTATGTTCCACGACTCTTCTGTATAAAATCGAATGGTTCATTTTTTGTTAACGGCTATAAAGTCATTTACTTACCATCTGCAGGTAGGCTACCTGTCGTGAGGTAAAATTTCGCGCTCGTTAGCAAGCTAACACATAACTAACGTGAACGAGTCTCTCGCAGCCAAACTCGCTACAGTTGCTACCTCGCATGAAAAGCTTCTGTAAAAGCTTCAGTCAGACCGTTCATTTGACCCGTGTCTTCCCCATACTCGTCTTTGGCTAGTAGGAGTCGAATTATTTTATTAAATAATGGCAAACAATGTTGCCACTGATGTATTCTGTCAGTATCTTCATTGTCATCATCAGACGTTTTGGGGTGCTCAACCGATAGCCTAATTTACATGGTGTTAAAAGTAAAACCAACGCCACCATGAACTGGTCTCTTATTATGGCAATGCATTTCTGTTCAGCTCATGAAATAACTGTAAAACCACATACAAACATGCACCTGTTGATCACTGATCAGTTAATAACGCCCCCCCCCCTACCTAAAGCAGCACCTGTCCAAAGCCCCCCCCCCCCCAACACGCACGCACGCACGCACACACGCACAGACGTACACGCACAGTAACAAACAAACACAACATAAACAAGCAACAACAACAAAAACCATGACTGTTGGTTTGAAAAATGTGACACATAGGAATCATAGCATCACACTGGGTAGGTAGACCAGTGTTTCCTAACATTTTTTTTTGTCTTGCTTACCCCCTAAGCCTTTCTGTTGTACCATGAGTACCTCCTCACGCATGCTCTTTATCTGTTCCTCTATCCCAATGTTACTATGCTCAATGTACTATCATTATATTTTACCATGTACCCCCTGAGGTGTGCTCACGATCCTAGAGGCACATGTACCCCTGGTTGGGAGACACTTAAGTAGACCATTGCAAATGCTTAGCTGTTGTTTTTTTCATTGTGTAATTCCAGGAGAGGGACCAGTCTTTAAGAAACGCCTCGGTTCCATTAAGGTCACCACAGGCGGTGTGCTCACCGGGAGACAGAGATGGAGTTCCCAAAGGTGAGAAGTGAACTCAGCGACTTACTGTAACAGCTGAGAGAAATTGTGGCAGTAAAGCCATTAAGATGAATCCACAGTAGTTACCGTGTAATGCCAGTCAGTGGAAATCATTATTAATGATCTGTTACTGGATCAATCTGCAATACACTGTATGAACCGAAGATACAATGACATCTCTTCTCCCTTTTGTTTCCCTTTTGTCTTTTTTTCCCTTTTTGGCTCAGCAGCGTCCCGCCCACCCCTCATCATGCAGTCCCCTCCGCAATACTCTTCACCTCAAGATGGCTTACCAGACCTCCTGCTGAATTCCCCCGACCACAAGCAGAAGAGGGGCAAGGGAGGCCAGGCAGGCGAGCGCGAGCGCAGGCAAGCAGATAACAAGGCCGCCGCATACGACTTCATGACCACAGAGGAAGAGCTGCCGTTGGCGGCAGGAAAGCCAGCCCAGGGACCCACGGCAGGGGAGCCAGTGCAGGAGAAAGGTGAGTGCTGCTACTACTGATATTCTGCACAAGTGAGTGAAAAAAAGTGTTGTTTTAGTGTTGTTGTCTATGTGCCATTAGTGACGATGAAGTGTATCAAAACAACTTTTTTTTCTTCTTCCTTTTTTGTTAAGCATTAAACCTATGTTAGTGTTTGTAATGATTTGGTTATGCTTGGAGATATTTTTTATTAATTATATATATATATATTTTACATTTTCCTATGGGTGAGTTGACTACTTATTATTTGTTATATTATATTATAATGTCTGTGAGTGGCTTTGGAGAAAAGGATTTGCTAAACACCAGAAGCTGTCTGTCTAGACAGCTGTCCACAGTGTCACAGTGCATTAGCGCCAGTTCTCTCTTCTTCTTTTTGTTCTTGCAGCTTAGCATATCTAATTTGCCCCCCCACCCTCTCCTTTCTTCTTCTCTCTCCCTTTAGATAAACCGCTTAAAAAGCGGAGAGCGGACCCCCATCCTCAGGACACCGGGGCAACCGTGGAGGACCCCCACGCCGTCACCTCCGCCGGCCCCCGTTCGGGCCCTCAGGAGCCGGGCATGGGCACGGGTGTACCCGAGCGCAGCAGCACCCGACAACAGGGGCAGAGATGGCAGGAGCAGCAGCAGCAGCAGCAGCAGCAGGGCCCTGGAGGCTCCAGCTCCAACCGTCTCTCCAGGCGCTCAAACAGGAACATTCCAGAACCGGAACCCGACAGGAGAGAGCAGCAGGACCAACAACCGCACAGAAGCCAGCAGCAGCAGCAGAAGCAGCAGGAGCATGAGGAGGAGGTGCAGAAGGAGATGGGCAAGGGCCCGGCACCCGTGGTGCTGGTCCAGAAGCTCTCCTACGAGGAGGTGCAGAAGCTGCTTAGGGACAAGCAGAAGAGCTCCAGGAGCACCTCACACAACAGGCACCCGCCCGAGCGCTCCCACAGAGGTAGGTCTGACAGAGCAGAGGGCCAGGGATGGCAGTACCGAGATCAGAGAGTAAAAAGCCTGCCACACATTTGATCCAACTAGGGTTGCGTTCGAATCGGAAGATAGTGACTCGATGACTCCCCTCCTACAGGTCTCTGATCAGACAGGTGAAGTTAACTGATGAGGCGGTCGTTTCGAACGGCACTAACTAGTGCGCTGCCCTGCGCATTTGATCTTACGGCGATTCCATGGCGGGTATTACGTTCATCACATTAGCGCTCAGCTTACGCATGCTATTTGAACGGTGAATGACCGCCAGACAGCGGAATCGTAAAAAAGGCTATAAATAGGTCTAGCGACGGCATATTTAGATACTACATTGTTGATTTATCGCTTCAATTCTCAACATCTGTGTACAAAAGTGTCAGAATAAAGAACATTATAAGGTGGTAGTTTGGGCAGTAGCCATGTTTGTTTTTCAGGTTTCTGGTTGAGAGGGAGGTGGCGCACAGCATTTTGGGTACAAAGGCAGCGAAGTCAGCATCTGATGGTGCCCTCAAATATCACTGTTACGCCCACAAATACAGTCAACTGCTAAGGGAGGAAATAAAGCAATTTTTTGTTTCGATCCACACTTCATGACTCGATGTCCAGTTAGCCCATTGGAAGGACAGCTGCCTTCCCTGTTTCGAAGGGACCCTAGTTGTGAAGCAGCTGATCATTGTTAGTTATCAAGAAAAGTACACCTGTGTAGTTTAGTTTTGTTTAGTTTAGTGGCTTATTTGACAGCGACCATGTGCAGGACAGCAAGGACTGTATAGATTGGACAGCTGAGCTCACCTACGTCATCAGAACTTAGTATGGCATGGCTGCGAGGAGAGTCACTTTCTTTTTCCACGGTCAGTACTGGCGGCATGGTATAAAGTGCAATACCACTACCGCCAGAGCTGGAGTGTGGAACAGGTCATAGAACACCGGGAATTTTTGACAGCTGTCATTAATTATCCCCCAGCAATTAGCGCTGATCGACAGCTGTAGTTCCTATGGCCACAAACTGGACATTGACAACCGGACATCCTCTTTCGGCCGAGGAGTTTCCGGTGTCACATTTTTTATCCATCATGACGTCGCACCCACTGCCCATGCCCATACGCTATGCCCCGTACTACACCGTTCTACTTTCTTTGCTGGACAGTTCCAGTGCCAGACTTAGCTAAAAAGCTCATTTGCATCTGCGGTCCCTGGGCAGGCAGCTATTAAATAAACACACATTAAAACATGGACAGTACACGTCCTACTGTTGCAAAGGTGCACACTAAAAACAGCACTATCACACTAACACTTTTGCACAAGATTAAGGTTCTTTCAACTGTCAATGCACAAAATATTTGCAACTCGCAAGAAAGGGCAGAGTAAAACAAAAAGCGCCCTCTGTAAATAAATTCAGTTGCTGCTTCTCAGCTGGCAGAGTGATGTGCATAATAAACATGGTTGCACCTGTGCAATGTTCTCTAAGCGATCAGCTGATTCTGAACTGCATTTGTTTACTCCCAGTTGGCCGGTCCCCAGGGGTGGATGTGTTTTTTGTTTTTCTGCTGTAATATTTCTTGGTTCCAGTCAGCTGTGCCACAACTTGGCACAGCTGCGATATACAGTATGCTTATAAGTCGGGTAACTCTGGGCCAGCAGGCTACAGTGTTGTAAGTGAAATGGCGGTTTGCCATGGATTGGCCCATACAAATAATACTACAACTGTGCAATGACACTGATGCTACTGCTGGCCTGGGGAAACCTGACATTTGTTTGTACAGCACTTAACGCTTTTGTCACTTCCTTGTCATGGAACCTGAACACCAGTCACATAATTTCAAAAGCCCACCAAAAATTACACTTCCTCAGATGGCTGAGGAAATTTGTAGTCAGTCAAGCAAGCACGATACTACAACACATAAACATAACCCTTGCAACACCACATATGTTTTAGGGACAGTACCTACCCACAAGCCATCTGCCACTTGAATATGTAGTAGCACAGTCACTTTACTACCTGGCCTACCTCTTGCTTATTTTGCACAATGCAACCCCAACTGTTCTCTGCTCAACCAAATGCACTTTCAATGTCTCATTACACTTTCAATGTTTTTGTATGTGTAATTCCCTGTTATTCATGGCCCTTCTTGTTTTTTCTTTTACCCCACCCCAGTTTCTGTTTTATCTTGTTGTATTGTTGAATTTGTGGGCAAACTAAAACACATTACTAGCTGTATGTTGTACTGTTGATATGGCTACAATAATCTTAAACTTGACTTGGAACAGTGTTGACTGGACTGCAGAAAGAGATGCTAACCTGTGTGTGTGTGTGTGTGTGTGTGTGTGTGTGTGTGTGCGTGTGTGCGTGCGCGTGCGTGCACGCGTGTGCGTCTGTCTGTGTGTGTGTCTGTGTCTGTGTGTCTGTATCTGTATCTGTGTTTTCCCAATCAGAAGTGCATCAACGCATGGATTCAACACCTGGTGATCGCAAACGCAGGAGAGGTGCAACCGGTGACAGGCCGAAGTATGCAGAGGTCAGCTCCGGGGAAGAGAGCGACAGCGAGCGAGAATGTAAGTTTAACTGTATCATATGGTCTGTGGCTCATTCACATTCTCTTAGTAGCAGAATAGTCAGGGTGGTGCAACCACAACTAATGCCACTATTGTATGGATTACATTATTTTGTATGTAAAAATCTTTATCTCAGAAGCATATTCATTGCTTGTTTATTAATTATCTGTTATTGATTAATTTATGGGCATTGGCTGTACCACCAGACGTCTGCTACTAAAAAAATGTCAATAGGCTTGGTTACATGGAACATTTAATTCTGAATAAAACTCAATACCGCTTTGAAAACATCATGGAAACTTCGGAGTTAAATGAAAGTGCAATGTAAACTCCACTGAACTAATTCATTATATTAATTCTGAGTTATTCATTTGGAATTAAAAGCATCATGTAAACATGGTCTGTGAAAGATTCTCATTCATCCAGGTAATGAGATCCAAAGGGTTAAATTGTAAGCAACTGGACTTGGGCTTGAACTGGGGTTGAGAGAGATTCATTTCTTTTCATTGTCATCCAAGAATTTTCCTCAGTATGGATCAATGTAGAGACCAAGCTAGTGGTAGTTGATGATACTTCTCTAGTATCACAGTTATAGAGTATAGAGTATCACAGTCATCAGCACAAGCATCAAAATTATTTAATTAAAAAAAAAAAAAATCTACAGTAACACTATTTTAATGTTTCCTTTTTAAAGCATTAACATGCATCCAACACCTAATATTAAGTACGAACAGCCCTAACCCTAAGGTACAATGCAGGTTCCAGCAGCCTCATCGCGTTGCATGTTATTACATAGCTTTTCTTACACTGTACCTACCAAAAAAAAAGTGTAACCCATTTTTTTCCACATCTCAGCTGTGCGCAAGCGTCATCGGAGAGATGAGGACAGAGCGTGGCAGTACGAGGAGACGCCCAGGAGAGGGGCAAGCTCACGCAGTCGCTACGGAGACCGGAGCCCTGACGCCTCGGACCGGGACTCGCCGCCCCCTCCCAGCCTGAGTGAAAGTGAGTGCAGACAACACTGTATGTGGGCAGCTGTAGCCTAATGATTATGGTGGTGGTCTTAAGATCAAAGGGTTGCAGGTTTGAGTCCCATCCTTTCCTTTCCCTACACCTCCATACACCATCCAAGGCTGAAGTGCCCTTGAGCAGGGCACCTAACCCCACTTTGCTCCAGGGACTGTAGCCATTACCCTGTAAATAACTGTAAGCCACTTTGGATGTGTCAGCTAAGTTTAATGTAATATAATATGGCTGTCAGTCACAGTACACCACTGCATGAAGTAGCCTGGCTCTCTCACCTCACCTGTGTAGTTCTGCACAGCTCTAGCAGTTAGCTCCACAAGCTTCACACACAGTTCTGGTCTCATGAGAAGCTCTTCAACCCGGAACTTGTCAAAGTGACGACGGCTTGCATCAAGAAGTCACGCGACAAGTGCATTGTGGATTCTAACACACATTGGGTCTGTAAAAGGTGAACAGAGAATGGTTTCAAAGGAATGTGTTTGTGGCTAGGACAGACAAATGGTAGCTAAAGCCATGTCTTTTGAAAATGAATTCAACGTACAGTCCAGCAGACCTGGTGAGTGGAGCTTGTGAAGCTGTGCGGAACTGCACCAGGTCTGGAGAGAGTCCGGCTATGAATGAAGGCTTTTGCATGCACATTCTGCACGTTCACAGCCTTTCATAAGCTTTCACATCTTCAGGGGGTATTCCAAGAAGGTTGTTAGGAAGCAAACCTGCTTAAGTCACCCTAGACGTAGAAGTAAATTCAGTAAGAGCCTGAAGTCCTCATTTCTACTAAATAACTCCTACAGGGCGTATATTAGCAGGTGTCAACTCAGCGCGTTTTATCACTTTATCACGTTCTTGGAGTACCAGCCAGGTTAGATCATGTATGGCTCTATGTTTCACTGTGATGGTGCTTTTCAGCTTGTCCCTGGAGCCTGTTCATTCTCCACTTTACATGCTTAGGACTTAGAAATGCTTGAGAAATTTTGTGCTAATCAATGGGGAGCTCACTTTTTAACACTGCTTTAGCCTGTTATACAGGATTTATACAAAAGTGTAGTCAGTCTCGAGACGCACACCCAGGAGTATGTCCTGTAACGAGTCTCCATAGTTTCAACCCAATCCACTCTCAACCCTTTGCTTTTTATCTTGCAGTGACATGGCACTGCTGTGACTTTGCACCATGGTCTCTACTTACCAGTGTAAAATATAACCAGTCCTTTCTTTGATACAATTGTGCCAATTTATTTTAGAACACTGAAAGAAGTCAAACTGAAAAAAAAACTTCTGAGGTTTCGTTTGAAACCCAGTGTTTTAGTAGAATTATGTCATAGGTCGCGGTCATAACTTGGAAGTGCAATTACCATTTACAGCTGTTGTAAAATAATTTACTGCAGCCTGCTGCAACACACATGGCAGTGTTGGTCTGCAATGCTGTGGATAGCTCATAGAGAACTGGACTTTTGGAGTACCCATGTGCATTCGCAGACAAGGCCGTCAAGACCTTTATAGAATTGTGAGCCATGGGCTATTGTAACTCTTGATGTCAGCCAAGGGTGATTTGTGTAGGCCTTTGTTTCCCCCTCAAATTACAGGTTTCCTGTCAGAGTTTACACAGCACTGTTCTAGCTAGTAGAGAGACAGTAGAGGAATGGCAAACATGTTTTTTACCCTGTAGGCGGAACTTTTTCTTTAAATGTGATAAGATTTTGGAAATACTATTTTGAATAAGTAAAAGTATTTTTGATTTGCCATGCATGGATCAGTCTGTGTTCAAATGATTCCGTCTCTGTGCCCTCATATTTGAGTTGTGTTCATTTTTGCAGTTGCCAGAAGTATGCAGAAGAAAGAGAAGAAGAGGAAAGCATATGAGCCGAAGCTCACACCAGAAGGTACCCTATCTGTCCTGCAATGTTTTATTTAGTTCCTCTTTGTCTGGACAATTGTAAAAGCGTAGCACCGGAAATGGAAGGTTATATTGGACATGTTGTTTGTCTTGACAGAAATGATGGACTCGTCCACCTTTAAGCGGTTCATTGCCAGCCTGGACGGCATTCTTGAAAACCTTGAGGATGTTGACTTCTCGATTCAGGGTGAGTAGTTCAGCCTGTTAGACAGACACACACACACACACACACACACACACACACACACACACACACACACACACACACACACACACACACACACACACACACACACACACACACACACACACACACACACACACACTACCGTGTCTCTCTACTTTTTCCTCCTCCCCAAGTGCTACTGAACAATTTATGAGTGAGTGGAAGAAACGATGTGTCAGAATTGTAGCTCCTATCTCATTCTGAACTCCCTCTGGGTTTTTTTTTTTATTCTTGTTTTGGCAGATGATGATGAAATCCCGCAAGAGTTGCTGCTGGGCAAAGAACAGCTGAGCGAGCTGGCCAGCGAGTCTGCCAAGATCAAAGCCATGGGCATCACCTGCAAGGTGCAGTAACACAGCAGCACAGCCAGGGCCGCTGACAGCTTTGGCTAAGGCCCAGGACGAAGCCGTCTGAAAGGGCCTCCCCACTCAATACATGCAGTGTAATGGGGACTCAGTTCTGGGGCTCCCTTCTCCTTGGGGTTCGGGACAACTGACCCCTTGATTCTTTCCTCCTGTCGGCTTCACAGCACATCACTGCCTGGACAGGCTCATCTAGACACAGTATGCTCATGTCTCAATGCTGAATTCCCAAGACATTGATGCGTTAGTTGCGACGTCACCTAAACCTGAACATCAGTACAGTAGCAATGCAGAGTGCCTTGCAGGGCTATCTAGACCAGGGCTGCACTGGGACCAAGACACGACCCAGTTATTTACATCATAGACCAGGCCCTCACACAGCCCCTATATTATGATTATAACTTGGTCCATTGTCTATATTACTATTATAATATTACTATTACTATTATACTGCCCTATCTAAATTTTGGACCAATCTCAAAAAAGAACAATAGCATCAGCCCCTGAGGACTGGTGGCCCACTGGGACAATGCCAGATCAGCAGTCCAGCCCTGGCCTGGACAGATCGTCCAGATAACAGTAGATTGATGTCTGAATGCTGAAGAGTTTTCAGAGTCACTTAAACCCAGGCGTCTTTTTTCTCTTCTCCGCTGCTGGGATGAATGGAAAGCTCATCCAGATACAGTAGATTCATGTCTGAATGTTGAATTCTCAAGAGATGGATGAAATCATTAGCTTGCAGAGTCAACGTATTCATCCTTTTTTTTACCCTTTGTCATTTCCATTGTCAGATTCCCTCTGAACGGTTGGTGAAAGTGCTGAGCATTCTGGAGAAGAACATCCAGGATGGAGCAAACCTCTCAACGATGATAAATCCTGTGAGTTATGCTTTGATGGCATTTTTTACTTGCTGTGCAGTAAAGTGATGTTTCGCTTTCTTCACATTCAATTTCTGGCTCTGAGTTAATGATGACTTAGTGCACTTGTTGATGTATCATTCTGTTGTAGAAGCTTGGCTAAAATGTATTGATTTCCATTGTTCCATTGTGTTGCCTGAGATATCATTGACCTAAGTCCAAGGAAGTTTGGATGAAAGTGTCTACTAAATTAAATGTATAGTGATGTAATTAAATTGAAATTCACCACACATTGCATTGTTTGTATGCGAAGTGCACAGACAGATTTAAAATAGCATGGCACGTTTTTACTTCCTGGAGCTTTGATTGAGACATCTCATGGTGGTTTGTGATTGTTGCCCTCTCTCCCCGTCTCTGTCCAATCAGGACAACGACACAGAGGATGAGGAGCGTATGTGGCGTGTCCTCATCATGGAGCGTGTGACCAAGTCTGCGGACGCCTGCCTGACGGCCCTCAACATCATGACGTCGCCGCACATGCCCAAGGCCGTCTACATGGAGGACGTGATCGAGAGGACTGTGCAGTACACCAAGTTCCACCTGCACAACACGCTCTACCCCCAGTACGACCCCGTCTACCGGATAGACCCTCAGGGAGGTAAGCACTAGCCTGGTACCTCGCTTCTTCTCCTTTTCTTGTCTTCATTTCAGCTTCAACAGGAGCTGAAGCAGGAGTTCTCAATCCCAACCTTTTCCAACTTGGGGCCCACTGACTTGAAATTTTTCACAAATGTTTGGGACCCACCTCTGACCCACTAAACGATAAAACTCAAGTAAATAGTCAACAGCAATGCACAATTGAATATTATTTAGATTTTTACCTCCGCCAAGGAGGTAATGTTTTCGGTCGCGTTTGTTTGTCTGTCTGTTTGTTTGTCTGTTTGTCAGCAGCATAACTCAAAAACTAATCAACTGATTTGGACGAAACTTTGTGGAGTTGTTAGTAATGACCCAAGGAACAAGTGATTAAATTCTGGTGGTGATCCGGATCACGAACCGGAACCAGGACTTTTTAAAAGATTCTTCACCATTGCTGGCCTATATATCTAGACGTCCGTAGTGACCAGAAATTGAATTGCGGGGACTCCACAAAAAGGCAGAAAGACTTAGGGTGTAACATAGTCAAATATTCTATCAAGCAACTTCCTTGACGGAGTGCTTCTAGTTAGAACATGATTTCAAGGCCAACTTGGTCCCACAGTTTGAGAATCACTGCTTTTCTTCGAGAGGGAAGTTTGAAAGTGGGCCAGGAAATGAGTGGGAGAGAGAGATGGGGGAGGAATTGGAAATGACATCGAGCCGGAATCGAACCCAGGTCCCCAGTGTAACAGTGCGGTGCCTTAACCTTTTGAGCCATGGCCAATGCCTGTTTTAAGTGCAGGTGCAGGGTCTCAAAAGATTTCCCATTGGAACTGGTCAAAGTATATCATAATTGTTCAGAAGTCAACTAAATAAGATGCATACTGTAGAGGTCCTGCCATGGCTTAATGGTAGGGCACTGAGTTACTACGTGCAACCCTTCGATTCCCGCCCGGATCATTTGCCAATCCTTCCCCATCTCTCTCCCCACACTCAATGCCTATCATAATTTCCACTTTCCTATCAATAAAAGGCACAAAAGCCCCTATAAATGTCTTTAAAAAAAAATCAAAAAACAGATGCACATATGACATGCAGCATGAGTGTTATGTGACAATCTATTCAGTATGTATTAATACATAGCACTACCTGATAATTTCTATAATACCTTTGCAGTGTGTAATATGTGAGCTATTCATCTTGAAACAAAACTGAAAAATATTTCTACAAACTTATCCTAATCGTTTGTCTGCAGGAGGAATGCTGACCTACAAAGCTAAGCGGGCGAGGTGCTCCACCAGCAAGCAGAGAGTCATCATCATGCTGTACAACAAAGTGTGCGACGTGGTGAGCAGCATCTCCGAGCTGGTAGACATCCAGCTGCTCACCGACACCACTATACTGCAGGTGTGTGCTTCAAACCTTAAACGTATGATCTATTCCAGTCATGGGTGAGGGCTAGGGCTTCAGACTTGTTGCCCAAAGGTTTCCGGTTCAACTCGTGACCCACCGGTGCTCTCCTGCATCCTCCTCCAGTGCTCTTGGGGCGCTGATTCAGGCTGCCTCCCTGCAAGAGCGAGCCATAAAATGCAATTTTGTTGTGTGCGGTGAGCACTGTGTGCTGTTGAGTGCTGTTTCACGATAACAATGGGAGTTTCCTAGCTGGGCTTTCATTATTTTTCTCTACCTTAGTAGTAGAGATTGTATAGTTGAGTTTTACAGTTACAGTTGATCTATTCATTTTGATTCTAGATATCACAGAAGCAGCAACTCCGCAACATAAAGCAATTTCATTTTTTAATCAAATACTGGTGTCAAACTGCAATTTCCCCCAAAAAATGTTAAAAATGTTTCTGTGTGCATGTGTGCCTTTGTGTCCATTGCACTCCATCCTGTGACTTGTCTATGTTTAATTTAGCTTTTTTCCTTTCTTCCTTCCTGGCAGATGTCATCCATGGGCATCACCCCGTTCTTTGTGGAGAACATCAGTGAGATGCAGCTGTGTTCCATCAAACTGGTGACAGTGGTGAGTTTCCTTTTGCTTGGTTCACGCAACAATCAAATGACTTTATCCACTTATTTTCTCCAACTAACGATGGAAAGAGGTGGTTATCTTGGAACAGAAATATTGTTAACTAAGGACACTTGAATGGCATTACACGCATGAGGAGATATACATGAATGAATGGTAAATGACGATTTAATGACTAAATGCAAGTTAAACATTACAGTTAACACAAGACTATGCAAATGATACAGGATGAATACAGTCAAATCAAAGACATATTAGGCAAAATAAGCTCCGAATGTTTAGGACAGCGAGAGAGAGAGAAAGAGACACACATAGCCTGTGTGTGTGGGAGCCAGAGCATGTGAGTGGAGCTGAGCGTGGCTCAATTCCCGCTCCCTGCCCAGGAGGATGCTCGCTCATTCGCTCTGCCGCTCAAAGTTGCGCCAGGACGCTCCGCTCATGAAATGCTCCGCGCTCACCTTCATTTTCTTGCTGCTCCGACGAAATCGCTTCGAAGAAATCGCTCCTCGCTCGCTCAAATTTTCAGGAGAAGTCATTTTCTGACATTTTTCCTTCATGTAATTATGCCAGGGCCCTGGGACACCTGGCGTTTCATTTATGTGTTGTCTTATTTAACTGGCTTTATCGCACTGTTTCCCAGCTGTGGGCTTAACACCTTGCCCCGCGTTTCCTACCTATTTAATTATTGATTTATTATACTAGACTACATTACGGTAAAAAGGTCACTTCGCATCCCATTGCAAATGAGATAATGCGTATAACCCATTTCCAAAAAACAGGCTCTCTGTATTGTTAAGCATAGTTATGATGTATTATGATCATTTTATCCCACTTTTAATCACACAATATGCAATACTTGTCTCGGTAATTACGTGGTAAAATTGAAACCTAGGCGAGTATGCATTATGCACAGACTACAGCTCAGTCATCTACTGCTGATTGACTGATAATTTTCGTTTGCTAATATTGTGGAGTGTTTTATGGACTGGTTGAAGTGACAATTTGGAACATTCGCTGGAGGAAAAGACCGCGTGGGTACCTTCATGCACAGTTTGCGCGCACCTGAAGACCTGAAGCCTACTGTCAACGTGTTCTATTTAATTAAATAAACAAACTCCAAAGAAATAATCTAAGGGAAATTGTTGGATATTGAGAAGTCAAAACTAAGAGTCTTTGGAGAAATGCTGTCCCCAAAATGTGTAATCTAGAACTGACAAAAGAGGAATGCTTACGCTCTGTTCCATCCTCCTGGTGTTTGCGGAGCTCTCGTCGTGCTTTCTCATACAGGTTAAAATAAGAGTCAACTCACAGCGACTATGTCGCTCACATTCTTCCGCGTGCTCAACATCTTCCTCTAGCTTTTTACCTGAATTTTGCATTCTGCTTTTCAAAGTACTTCACAAACTCCATCTTCAGACCTTACCTTGCAGGGCACACGTGAAAAAGCGCCGGGGTCAGTGGCTGGCTGTACATATTTTTTAAGGTTTAAAAACTGTTGGCTTGCAACTCTTTTTCAATTCAGAAGCATGTCGAAAACAGCACACTTAATCAAACAAATGTTATGTTACAAATTTTGTAATCCAACATTTTAATTTGTGAGCGCATCGGAGCAAAAAGGAGCGGAGGCAAATGATAAACCTAGCATTTTCCAATATCACAAGTGTTTTTTTTTCTTGTACATGTAGACTGTGTTGAAGTTTGAAACAATTTAATCTGCTTTTACCCAATCAATTAAATCAACAACAACCACATCATCGGAACCACAGCCAAGCCCTCTGTAAAAGACAAAAAAGAAACCTGAAACATGCCTAGGGCACTCTGCATGCTTAACAAGATAACCCCCCCCCAAAAAACAACTCTGTTAAACGCTTTCACACAAACCCTAAATGAGCCCCTGAGGTTCCAGAGCTGTGTGCTGACAGCACTAAGCACATGTTTGAAGAAGCCCCTCACTGTGTCATCAGGCTTTCACCACACCACACCACACAACACCACCGACGCTGCTTTGGCCGTTCTTTCAGGTGTTGCACGCACCGCTGTTTGGCATCAGAGCCAGAGTGGTGATCCTACAATGACTGGCGCTCTGGGGATTTCAGACAACTTTGCCCTGGGGCCTAGACAAAGCTGTCAGTGGCCTTGATCACACCACAACACAACATTGACTCTGCTTTGTCTTTTGTTGCTACACTCCCTCAGGTGTTCTCCAGCTGTGAGAACTCACATATATTGTCTATTTGTAGATTTACTTTTTTATAACAATAATAATTCACCTTTGGCTAAGGCCCGCCCTAAAGTGCTTTTTGACCAATCACAGCGCAGCAAAAGGACGACCTCGGACAAACCTCGGACAGTTTTGACAGCGCTCCATTGAACTCAATGCTGAAATCGCATGTTTTCAAGTAGCCTAGTTAGCGAGATACGGCCGTATTATTATTAAAATATGATTGGAAATTGTGCCTGGGGTATTTGTGACAAAGGTGCGAGTTTCCCCGCGATGTAACAGGTGGTAATCGCTTTCCTCTTTACCTAAAACCGGATTAATATTACTAGCAGTTATAGTCTGCCTTGAAGGGTCTCGGCAGCCTCACACTCGACTAGAAAGCACACGGATCAAAAACATGCTTTGTGTGCTCCGATCATGCCACCATCTCATTCGTGTCACTTCTCAGTAAGGTTGTAAGCAAACCGCGAACCTGTTTCAGAGTAGGATTTTGGATTTCTGACCTAATTAATGAAGAAACACCGCTAGCAAAGTTAACTATCGGTCACGGCAGGAGTGTTTTGACTAGCAGCTGATGGACGTGATTTTGTTATGCTACTGAGGATATAAACACCAAACGTTAATGTTACACATTGATGTGGTAGCCTTGAAGATGACTAGGAACAGCCATCACGTTGTGTGCTTTCGTTTTCGTCTAGCAAGTTTGAGGCAGGGCTTAAAAGATATGCGAGCTCAGCTTACCATGGTGCTGGTTACAATGCCTATCGATACCCATGTGAGAAGAGTCCATAACAACAGCTGTGATGCATCGCATGACCGTTCAGAAAATAAATACTTATATTCACAATGAATGGCGTTTTTATTTATTAGGGGTGAATAACTGCTGCGATTTGCAGTCACTGCATAAATCACGTTGATATCTCAGCATTGAAAGTTTATCTCTCCGACCTAGCAACTGTAACTAAAGAGGGCGGGGCTTAGCCAAAGGCGAATTACAACAACAACGCTAAAAGTTTGATATAATTTTATATAGCATCTTTCATGGAACCCTTGCTAAGCATATCTTTGAGGAAGGCCTGACTGTGTCGTCATGCTGCGATGGCTGACTCTTCTCTGGTTGTTCCTCCAGGTGTTCTCCCGCTATGAGAAACACAGGCAGCTGATCCTGGAGGAGATCTTCACCTCACTGGCCAGACTGCCCACCAGCAAGCGCAGCCTCAGGAACTTCAGGTGAACCCCTACCCTGCTCAATCCCACCTCACTGCCTCTCCCTTGCACCACAGCATCTTCCAACACAGCTGCACAGCTGCACAGCTGCACTAACAACCACGCCATCTCCACCAATGTGGCTATGTTCCACTACACATCCTCGTCCTTTTGCTACACCATGCAGTGTTTTTTCTGATGGTCAAGGGAATGTTGCACTTTTACCAGCTACTGATTAATAATCATCATATTAATTATAATACCGGTAATGTAAATAAATAATGACCATGACCAATCAAATTCAACAGCCACTGTTGAATTTGTACAAAAACTTGGCTAGTCACTTACATAACCTTATGGCTGGTTGGAATTTATATCGTGGAAATTCATTATTTTCTGCCTCTGTGTGTGCTGCTTACACATCAAATTAAACTGGGCCGACAATACATTTTAAGATTATCCTGGGAATAGAACACAGTTCCCTAATGGTGGGTTCCAGCTTAGAACCGGGCAGAGAGTCCTGTAGTGTTTCTGCCTGTGCTTATGTGTGTGCTGCATTTTCTTCATGGTTGCTAACTGGTGTGAATTTCCATTCTGCACGGATATTAACTAGCACGGTGTGTGTGTGTGTCTGTGTGTGTCTGTGTGTGTCTGTGTGTGTGTGTGTGTGTGTGTGTGTGTGTGTGTGTGTGTGTGTGTGTGTGTGTGTGTGTGTGTGTGTGTGTGTGTACGTGCATGTGCATCCTTCTTCCTGGTTGTGTGTGTGTGTGTGTGTGTGTGTGTGTGTGTTTGTGTGTGTGTGTGTGTGTGTGTGTGTGTGTGTGTGTGTGTGTGTGTGTGTGTGTGTGTGTGTGTGTGTGTGTGTGTGTGTGTGTGTGTGTGTGTGGTGTCAGGCTGAACAGCAGTGATGCAGACGGGGAGCCGGTGTTCATCCAGATGGTGACAGCGCTGGTGCTGCAGCTCATCCACTGTGTGGTTCACCTGCCCTCCGAACACGACATGCAAGACGACAACAACAAGGTCAGGTCACACATCCCGCCCTGCCCTGCTCTGCTCTGCTCTCCTCTCCTCTCCACCCCTCTCCTCTCCTCTCCTCTGCTCTGCTCTGTTCTGCTCTTCTCTTCTCTTCTCTTCTCTTCTCTTCTCTTCTCTTCTCTTCTCTTCTCTTCTCTTCTCTTCTCTTCTCTTCTCTTCTCTCCTCTCCTCTCCTCTCCTCTCCTCTCCCATGGTAACCATCCTCTCCTCTTCTCTTCTCTCCTCTCCTCTTCTCTCCTCTTCTGCCCTGCACTGCTGTGTCCTCTCCTCACCTCTCCTCTGCACTGATCTCACCGCCTCATTGCACACATACAAAGTCTATTTAATCAGCTTAATTTGCTTCAGGATAAATAAATTATCTACTGTAAGCGTCACCTTCAGCTGGGTAGCAGACCTCAATTTATTGCCATTGAGTTCATTTGGTGTTGCTTGTCATTGGCTGGTAGCTGGCATCCCTCGTGCTTGTGTTTGTTTACATCATAAATGTCATAGAAAATAATTTACCCTTCTATGAGAATGCAGAAACATGGCGTTAATATTGTGTCTGTGTCCACAGGTGGATGAAGATGTTTTCGTCAACAACTCCTACGAGACAGCGATGAGGACAGCCCAGAACTTTCTCTCTGTGTTCCTCAAAAAGTGAGATTCACTTTCTTCATTTTTTTTTCTTCAACATGATTTACATATTAACATTCCAGGATACTGAAATATCATCTCCCTCACAGCAACATGTGGGATATTTGTGAATATTTGTCATATTGCTGTTAGAAACTATCCCCAGTGATTTTTGTAGCCGACCTCCGCAGTGCTCTGTCTCCTCCTAATTAAAAAGTCTGGTGATGGGCTTGCTGTGCCCCAGTGTTTGGGTCTGGATTATTTCCTCATTTCCATTTCTTGGTCATTCCCTCTCTCGACATAGCTCTTCCCTGTCCTGTTTGGATAAAGGCCTAAAAACCTTCAAAAATAAATACATAAATAGATAAAATTAATAAATACTGCTTGCTGTATGTGCATGTAAACCCTGCACCAGGGGTTCCCAACCTTTTCCAACTAGGGGCCAGCTTGAAATGTTCACAAATACTCATGGTCCACCTCTGACCCAATAAACAATAATCAAATAAATAGTCAACAGCAGCACGCCACGCACACAAGCACACACGCACACGCACACACACTCACATTCACACTCACACTCACACTCACAAACACACACACACACACACACACACACACACACACACACACACACACACTATTTTTATTTTTAGAAAATTATTTCAAGGCCCACTTAAAATACCTTTGTGGCCCTCCAGTGGGTCCTGGCTCGCAGTTTGAGAATCACTGCCCTACACCAATGCTAATGTTCTTTTCCCCTCCAGGTGTGGGAGTAAGCAGGGGGAGGAGGACTACCGGCCGCTGTTTGAGAACTTCGTCCAGGATCTGCTGTCCACCGTCAACAAGCCAGAGTGGCCAGCTGCCGAGCTGCTACTCAGCCTACTGGGGAGACTACTGGTTAGTGCTGCACTGATGGGGATGAAGACACACACACACACACACACACACACACACACACACACACACACACACACACACACACACACACACACACACACACACACACACACACACACACACACACACACACACACACACACACACACACACACAGTATAAATATACAAATATTCTTACATACTTTATGGGTATTTGTCATTTTCCTTCAAGTTTTTATTGTTTCCGCTTTAACTGATTTGTCACAGACATTTTTGATGAGTGATCTGTTATCCTATAATGTACTGGACATGGCTTACTATACTGCCCTACAATATCAGAACGCAGTATCTTGAAAATGGTCGAAAATGGGTTTAGACCGGAAATTGGCTTTAAAATACCTTCTTCTTCTTGTGTTAAAATTTTTCGGCCCAACTTGGTCCCGTTTCGGAAAAAAACGCAAAAAACTGATTATACTGCGCTTTGTGGTTTTAGTAGGTTACGTGGTAGGCTACTAGCCAAGAACGCAGTATAATGCGATACTGCACTTTTATACTGCACTTCTCCATTGACACCGTGGTTTTGGTGTAGACAGTAATACCACAACAGAGCGCAGTATAATGATTTTTCAGCTAAAAAGTAATGAGAATGTTGGTTTTTTTGCTTTTTTCTTGTGTGCATAAATTTTCACCCTAAAAAAGTATTATATGGAAGTGTCATCACCACTTTACCTCCAACACAGTCGCGTGGACAGAAAGGAAACTTTAAAGCCTTTTTTCTCAGTTTGGCATTTTGAATTATACTGCGTTCTGAAATTGTAGGGCAGTATAGCCCAGCCCTCTCTGCAGTCCACATGCCTGACTCTACATTCTCCACCCCTCCCTCCCCTCCTCTTCCATTTACTCTTCCTCTTCCTCTCCTCTTCTCTCCTGTCTCCTTTGCTCTCCTCTTGTCTCCTCTCCTCTGTTCTCCTCTCCTCTCCTCTCCTCTCCTCTCCTCTCCTCTGCTCTCCTCTCTTGTCCTCTCCTCTCCTCTCCTCTCGTCTCCTCTCCTCTCTCCTCTTCTCTCATATCTCCTCTCCTCTTCTCCCTCTCTCCTCTCATGTCTCCTCTCCTCTCCTCTTCTCTTCTCTCATGTCTCCTCTCCTCTCCTCTCCTCTCTCCAATCCTCTTCCTCTTCCTCTCCTCTTCTCTCCTGTCTCCTTCGCTCTCCTCTTGTCTCCTCTCCTCTCCTCTCCTCTCCTCTCCTCTCCTCTGTTCTCCTCTCCTCTCCTCTCCTCTCTTCTGCTCTGCTCTGCTCTCCTCTCCTCTCCTCTCCTCTCCTCTCCTCCCTTGTCTCCTGTCTCACTCATCTCCTCTGCTCTCCTGTCTCCTCTCCTCTCATGTCTCCTCTTCTCTCCTGTCTCCTTTCCTTTCATCTCATGTCTCCTCTCCTCTCCTCTCCTCTCCTCTCCTCTCCTCTCCTCTTCTCTGTTCTCCTCTCCTCTCCTCTCCTCTCCTCTCCTCTCTCGTCTCCTCTCCTCTCCTCTCCTCTCCTCTCCTCTCCTCTCCTTTGCTGTTCCAGGTACGTCAGTTCAGCAACAAGTCTACGGAGATGGCCCTGAGGGTGGCCTCCCTAGACTACCTGGGCACGGTGGCCGCACGCCTCCGCAAGGACGCCATCACCAGCAAGATGGACCAGGCCACCATCGACCGCATACTCAAAGAGGTATGTATTGTATGCGATGGGCTGTGATCGAAATGTGCACTCTTTCTAGGCTCACTTTATAAGCCTAAAGTCACCAGCGCACCATCGACCATACATAAGCGAGAGGACTTTTTAAAAAAGGGGGGGGGTTAAAGCCTCTATTCAGACAGGACAGTCTGAGAGTGTGACAGGAACGGGGAGAGAAATGGGGGAGGTTCCGGAAATGACCCCGGGCCGGAATTGAAGCAAAGTCCCTGGCGCAACATTGTGGTGCCTTAGCTGTTTTAGCCATGGGGGAGGCAACGCCATTGGACTGACGGGAAATTTTCATGCACTTTATCACCACAGTAGCCTAGAAGATTCAACTTAATTGTTATTGCGAAGATATCAATTGCAGAGTAAGGAATTGCAGTGGAAAGAAATGTAGTCTAGGCGCCCCTAGTGGCAGCAAATGTAACTCACTGCCAGGGGAATCTAGTGGCATTTCATAAGGATTTAGAGTGGATGCTTCTAAGACTGGCCGACTAATCATGATGAAGTGCATTGCATTTTATATGTCAGTTTTTAGGAAATACAATGTCGTCATCATGTTATGTTATGTTTTATTTGTGAGTAATAATTTCTGTATTTTTGTAGACTAGTAACAGTAGTAGTCTACTGAGGAGTAAAGGCAAAACCACAGCATTAGAACGGAGAAGCCATTTATTCCTAATGTGCAAAGGTGTCAGTGCGTGAGCACGCATGTTTAACAAGGAGAGTAATTGGTAATTTGTGGATGACAAATTGAATGAGTCGCTGCTTATTGTGTAAGTCTTGCATGATTTGATTTGTCTGAATTCATTTCCTCTATAATGGCTCCCCCTCGTCTCTCCCTTGGCACACATTCAAAACTCTGAGTCTCGGGTCTCTACTTTATGTTTATTTATTTATTTGAAGAATGTTTTTTGAACGTATTGACCATTTTTTTTACTTTTGCATTTTTTTTTGGAAATGACTTAAGTCCTATCATCTATGTGTGAATTCTTGCCATTCATATACAGTATTCTGAGAACATACTTTTAAAACCTTTGTAAAATGCATTTTGCAATGTAATGCAATGCAATACAAAAAATGACATTTTGCAGTGAAGCTCTTTATTTATTTGTTACTTATATGTTTTTTTTTATTTTATTTATTTCTTGACTTGTTTGTTAGTGTACTCATCTTTTTCCTCCTCTGTCTCTGCAGACCTCAGGTAGTGATGAGATCCAGCAGCTCCAGAAGGCCCTGCTGGATCATCTAGAGGAGAATGCAGAGACCACTCCTGCACTGGTGGTGAGTAGTAGTGACCTGTTGCTCTTTAGTTCACACGCTTTGCTGTTGGCTGTGCAGCAATGTTTAGGCCAGTTGAAGTTGTATGTGCAGTAGACCTATATTTCATCCAACCATCTGAAAAGGGTTTCTGCGTGGAGTATCCAGATACAGTGTTGTCATTTGCATTTTGTTTGCCGTAGTGCAGATTTTATATGTTTTTCACCTGCACCTGTTATCTCTTAGCCTTGTTGTTAATGAAGTGATTGATTTGATTGATTTGCATTTACACAGATACACAACAAGTGCAATGTAATAACATATTTCCATACTCCACCAAACGGGACTCCTCAGATGGTTAGATGAAATACTGATGGATCTATGGATTTAATTTTCCAGTTTGCATTAAACTTTCACATAGCGCAATTTGGGCACTTTTTTCTATTAGATTACCTCCAGAACTGTGCATATTATCTCCTCACCTTGTCATTCATTCATTCATTCATTCATTCATTCATTCATTCATTCATTCATTCATTCATTCATTCATTCATAATTCATTCATTCATTCTTTCATGGAATGCCCTTGTAAAAGAGATTTTTAATCTTCAACTGCCGGTCTATTTTCCTGGTAAAATAAAGTTTAAATAAAACAATAAAAAACCCCATTCATTCACTAATTCACTTATGTATCCTTTCCCAGTTTGCGCGCAAGTTCTACATAGCGCAGTGGTTCCGTGATTCGACGACGGAGGCGGAGAAGGCGATGAAGAAGAGCCAGGAGGTGAAGGAGGCGGCGGAGGAGGAGGGCCGGCGGCAGCACGCCAAGGAGCTCAAGAGCATGGGGGAGGTCATGCAGCGCGCAGAGGCACACAAGAAGTTCCTACGCACCGTCATCAAGGCCACGCCCGCACAGTTCACCACACTCAGGTACACACGTATACACAGACACACACACTCACACACACACACACACACACACACACACACACACACACACACACACACACACACACACAATCATACATCAAGGCCACGCCCGCACAGTTCACCACACTCAGGTACATCGTGCAGACACACACACACACACACACACACACACACACACACACACACAATCATACATCAAGAACACGCCCGCACAGTTCACCACACTCAGGTACATCGTGCAGATACACACACACACACTCACACACACACACACACACACACACACACACCACACACACACACACACACACACACACACACACACACACACACACACAATCATACATCAAGACCACGCCCGCACAGTTCACTACACTCGGGTACACACGTATACACACACACACACACACACACACACATCAAGACCACTCTCGCTCAGTTTACCACATGCAGGTACCTACCTCCATATGGATCAATTACGTTTTTGGGCTCTGCCGTCAGGCGATACAACCACAGCTAATGCCAATAAATTAATTAGTAATTGGTCATTAATGCACTGCAATGAATATGCTTCTTAGCTTATCCTTATCCTCTAAAAACAAAACAAAATATAATTTTACCATCAGCTGTGGTAGCAGTAACAAAAATGTTTTTTCTGTGGTTCTCTTATTTCTGCTGAACAAACAAAATGAAAAAGCAACCATATTAGAACCGAAAGACTTGTAACAGTTCCAGTCCCTCCAGGATTTTGCACTGGGATTTCGTGATTTTTGCGGTCAAAATGCCTGATTTTGTGGCGGCATTTTCTCATTTTTTGCAAAGATTTTGCGGCATTCTCTCATTTTTTGCAAAGATTTTGCATCCCTTTCTGGGTTTTTTTGGTAACTGAAAACCACAATCAGTCTAAGCAGGCTTAAGACAAAAGAGAGAGAGATTCAGAAACACACTTCCTATATAATAGAATAATAAAATATTGTCAAAAACTGTCAGAGCGTCTTATTAGCCAGTGCGTCCAATGTGTAAAAAAAAAATCATGGCCGCGACACTCATAAATCTCTGTCGATATTTTAGAACGACTTCGGGGGAAAACGGGACAGCGCGTTATGAAAAAATAGGCCTACTTGTGGGTATAGCCTACCACTAGGCCTAATGAAGAGCGTCGCGGGGTACAGTAGCCAGGCTGTATGCAAGCGTTACAATGTCACCTGTTGGAAGACGCGTCTCTCTCTCTCTCTCTCTCTCTCTCTCTCTCTCTCTCTCTCTCTCTCCTCTCTCTCTCTCTCTCTCTCTCTCTCTCTCTCTCTCTCTCTCTCTCTCTCTCTCTCGCGCGCACTCGTATTGCAAGCTGTTGCATATTATTTGCTTGATGCAAAGTTGTGATGGCATACACGCTCTCGTTGACATGGTTGTGTGCATGGTTGCATGGATTCGCAAGACTTTATTGCAATAACACAGTGAAAGCGTGGAAGGGCCGTTCACTTCCTATCTCGGTGTCCTTGACTGAAACAAGTTGCAAAACTCCACACTTCCGAAACCTTTGCGATCGGCACTACAGTGATTGTTATCAGAAGGCTTGTGCCTACGCATAGACATAGACCCTTAAATTACAAACATTAGCGAACATTGAAAAAAAGATCAGACAACGACCGTCGGGTAGCATGCTCATGAAAGCGACAGGGGAGAGTGGAGAAGTTCCTAACGTAAGGTGTTTGCTATGTGCGACAGTACCGCCACTATTTCATGACTGCATACACTTCTTCGTCATGGATAAATGGGCAACAATAGCCTACTTTTTCCACCCAGGATTGCACTGCTGTTAAAAAAGGGTCATGAGTGTGCAGCACCGACGCCTGCGTGTATGTGTGAGGGAGGGGAGGAGAGACGCGGAACAGCTGAGATGAGGGTCGCGACTTCCGAAATAGCAGGCAATTCTTTTTCAATGTTTCAGTGACATATTAACAAAAATGCTTCCTATTGGTTTTCGTCTCCGGTGGTATTGTAGTCACATTTTTATTTTTTTTGACGAAAATATAAATTAATAAACTCCACAGAATGTTGAAATTTTGCGGGAAAAATGCGGCTTTACAGGAATTACGCGGCATCGTGAAATTATGCGGAATATCATTGAATTTGCATGAATCCACGCGATCGCTGAATCGCGAAAAACTGGAGGGACTGAACAGTTGCTACCTATTATGCTGAAGTAGGCCAATGTGGTGTAGCACTTGTACTTATCATGACTTCCTTGTGAGAGAAAGAAACAGTGCTTGAATTTCTACCCCCTTTCTCTTCTTTCCCAGGATGAACTCGGAGAATGTGGACTGTGACGATGCAGGCTTAATTGTGCGTTATTTGGCCTCTACGAGACCATTTGCACAGAGCTTTGACATCTACTTAACCCAGGTCAGAACCGCTTGTAGTTTGACATACCATTATCTTGCATTTACGCTCCTGGCTGTAATACAATATCCTGTCCCTATTAGTTATGTGTGTGTGTGTGTGTCTGTCTGTCTGTCTGTCTGTCTGTGTGTGTGTGTGTGTGTGTGTGTGTGTGTGTGTGTGTGTGTGTGTGTGTGTGTGTGTGTGTGTGTGTGTGTGTGTGTGTGTGTGTGTGTGTGTGTGTGTGTGTGTGTGTGTGTGTGTGTGTGTGTGTGTGTGTCTCTCTCTTCAGATCCTGAGGGTCTTGGGAGAGAACGCCATAGCCGTCAGGACTAAAGCCATGAAATGCCTCTCAGAAGTGGTGGCTGTGGACCCCACCATACTGGCACGGGTGAGAGAGAGAAGGAAATATGTAAATTGCACACAAAATCGTATGTCCAAAAGTCAATGATCATAATGCATTGATTGCTGTTTATTTTTAACATTATGGAGTGAACAACGAGTTTCGCCTAGAGCTTCATCAGAATCAAATAAACACTAATCAGCGTGCAGTTTCGGTTCTATTTGAAATTTACATAATTACCTGTGGATATACCTGCTTTGTTTATGCTGTGGTTCTGATGTTCTATAATGTAAGACTGCAAATCATGAACAAAACTGAGAAGAAGTATGACTTTTTTTTAAATTACATAATGAAACATCAATGTGCGGTATATTGTATTTAACATGGTTGTATGTAATAAATTCTGCCCCCTGCAGAAGGACATGCAGAACGGGGTGCACTGTCGGCTGATGGACTCCTCCACCAGCGTGAGAGAGGCGGCCGTGGAGCTGCTGGGACGCTTCGTGCTGAGCCGGCCGCAGCTCACAGAGCAGTACTACGACATGCTCATCAAGAGAATACTGGTGGGTAGCATTACAGTTAGTGTTTCTCAACTCCCCCCAGGGCGCATTAGGAACCCCTTTGGGGCCATTGGGAAGGATACAGCTGAGAGGGGGTGGTGCTTAGCTGCCTAGTCTTATGGTGAGGTCAAGTTGGCATTGGGAGGCTTATGATGAGGTCCAGGGGACGGTTATTCGAAAAGGTTGAGAACCACTGCATCACTAAACTTAGCTGACACTTTAACTGGAATTGACTAAGTAATTTAGGTAGATCTGTGCTAGATCCACGTCAAGAGGAGGAAGGGTCTAGAAATTCGCCATTGGCAGTGGGAATATGCTTAAAACTTGTCTTTCACATCCCTCTGCATGCAATAGAATAGTACTACAACCAGTCAGCGCTACAAACTACGTATTACACCAGCCATCTGGCTCTGCACTTCAAACTGATTTTGTCGGCCAATCTTAGAATCACCAATTCAAAACCCTATGGATTGTCACTCTTCCGGCAGTGCATTATATTTCCTACCACTAGGGGCGTCTAGATTTCTCGGCTGATATAATATAAAGAGCTTGGAGGCTCAGCTGAGATTAAAAAAAAAGAGTGTGTGTGTAAAGTAGTAAAGATGCCCCACTAAGACCAAGTCGATCTCCGCTGAAAGGTCTCTGGCATGGTTCCCAAGATCAGTCAGGGAGGCTGCATTTACAGGGCTGATGGTGTTCAGGCTCAGTGCCTGATTTCAGGCTTGGCAGAGGTTGTTTGCAAGAAGTCATTAGGTTTTTCTTATTTCAATAAAGTGTCCTGGCTCAGGATATCCCTCTACTATCAGATCAGCATTTATATTTTGTCTCACAAGGAAGGCACTGTTCTATCCATAGCGCGGCCTATCCACTTGTTTTTAACCAGTTACAGTATACTCGTTTGGTCAGCACTCTAAGAAAATAACAAACTTAACCTTAATGAAAATTGGTAGATGAAAATGCTCTTTAAAAAGTGTTTCTCAACAGGGGCTCTACAGCCCCCCAGGGCGGCATTGAGAAGGAGACAGCTGAGAGGGGGCGGTGCTTAGTTTACATTGGGGACATTAGTCCATTTAATTTTTTAATACTAAGGTGGGCGTAGAATGTCCACTCTAACGTACAGTCTTTGGTGTGAGATGTTCATGTATGGTGGTTGTGTCTCCAGGACACGGGCATCAGTGTGAGGAAGAGGGTGATCAAGATCCTGAGAGACATCTGCCTGGAGCAGCCCACCTTCAGCAAGGTCACCGAGATGTGCGTCAAGATGATCCGCCGTGTCAACGATGAGGAGGGCATCAAGGTAACTGAGTCATTCTGTTGTTGGTCAGCATTGCCCTTTTTGAAAAAAAAAAAGTTTTTTTTTGTGATTAACATTTCACGATTCAGACACAGTTCTGTAGATATAAATTTGTACTTTTTTGCACATAAAGCATTGCACATTAAGTAGTACTTTTTTTGCACAGAAAGTATTGCACATTAAGTAGTATAAGTAGTACTTTTTTGCACAGAAAGCATTGCACGTTAGATAGTTCAAATAGAGTGATATGAGCATTGCACATTAAGTAGTACTTGTTTGCACAGAAATCATTGCATGTTAAATAGTTGAAATAGAGTGATATCTCAAAAAAAAACAGAAGTCCACCAATATGTAACATGGTGAAAAGAACCTCTGAATTTGCCTTCCTGGCCTCTATGGTGTATTGCCACTCTAAATAAGCCACAATGATTTGTCGATGAATGACAATACCACTGCTGAACTGTAGGGTGACCAAGCATGCAAACAACACAGTGTTGCGTTAAATTGTCTAGGTCTTGCAGAGGTCAGGGAAGGTTCATTAGTTACACTTGCTGTTGTTTTTTAAACTTGGCTTTACAAACACCTGAGGTAAATGGTGGGTGACGGATGATGGGCTTTGTTATTGTGAGAAGAAGGCAACATGTGGTTTTCAGTACCTCCACTCACCTCTCCTCTTGTGTTTGAACCCTTTAGAAATTGGTCAACGAGACATTCCAAAAGCTGTGGTTCACCCCGACACCTGGCAACGATAAAGAGGCCATGAACCGGAAGATTCTCAACATCACCGACGTGGTGAGCCCACCCTGTCCCCACATACCGCTCTTCAGTGACTTAACGGGTTCCCCTAACAACCATTCAAGACAGAGTAGAAGTCTGCTACTCCGACTACAGGTTTATCCAATGTTTTGGTCCATCAGGATCTTCATGCCTGACGAAGACCCTGATGCGTCAACGTTGTCTTAAATAAACCTGTAGTCAGAGTTGCAGTGTGCAGACTTTTACTCTCTCTCGATAGATGAGCCTTTTCATTACACCTGACCTCAGTAAGGTGGGGTGTGCATACTTTTACTCTTTTACTAAAGACCTGTAACAAACATTGCCATGGCTTTGGAATAGTACTAACTGGACTGCTACTAGTCATAAAATATGCTTGTTACTTTCAGTGCATAATAACCGTTATTACAGCATTTAAGTGTAATAACTCCTGAATAACTCCACCCTTTGAAATGAAAATGTCCTTCACAGGTTTCTGCCTGCCAAGACAGCGGTTACGACTGGTTTGAACAGCTTCTGCAG
Source organism: Engraulis encrasicolus (assembly GCF_034702125.1). Taxonomy (NCBI): domain Eukaryota; kingdom Metazoa; phylum Chordata; class Actinopteri; order Clupeiformes; family Engraulidae; genus Engraulis; species Engraulis encrasicolus. The sequence goes on along the minus strand of NC_085859.1, from coordinate 53,007,796 downwards.
AATGTGAGTAGTCCAATACACCAATCATTACTACATGGTTCACAGTAAGAGGGAAAGACATATGATATTCATAGGCTTGGGTCATTTCTTTGTTCACAGTAAATGTCTAAGTAATTGCTCTGTTATTCTGCTGTAAACCTTTTTTATATTTCTTTTTTTTATTGGAGACAGTTTGATGGAGATTTCTTGCTTAACGCCCTGTCCGTTTCATGTTCAGTTGTAGGTTACATTTTAATGGACAAACCTCTGTAGCTTGTGTATTGTAAATTCCTGTGAAAGTACTTCCCCCATTATTCTGTCGTAATGTTTGATTTTATAGTCATATTTCTTCGTGTGTGTTTTTTGTGTGCGGGCGTGTCTGTACTTCTGTGTGTGTACACGCTTGTGTGTGTGTGTGTGTGTGTGTGTGTGTGTGTGTGTGTGTGTGTGTGTGTGTGTGTGTGTGTGTTACAGCTGCTGAAAGCGGAGGAGGACACTGCGTATAAGCCCACGAGGAAGGCCTGCGTGCAGCTGGTGGACAGCCTAGTGGAGCACATGCTGCGCTATGAGGAGTCCCTCGCAGGTAACAGCAAACTGTCTGCGCGCATGCGTGCGTGTGTTTGCCGGTGCGTGTGCGTGTGATGGACAGCCTTACTATAGTTTTGCATCCTGGTGCATTAGCCATTTTCACTCCCTGGAAACATATGAGAGCCTAGTTTCTGGAGTGAAATGAAATGAAGGTACTGGCAGCGTTAGCTTGGCTAATGTTTTGCATTACAACACCACTGGAAGAGGTCATGCATGTTGCCAGAAATCAGGGATGGAACAGTTTAGCGTTTAACATTGCTGGTAGATAGGTTGTCATAATCACTTTTGAAAAGTTTTGTTCACTCTTTTTGTACTGTTTGTAGTCAGTACATCACAGCAGGGAGATCACTGCCCTCCCATCCATTACACAAGATTATTTTGTGAAGTCAGAACAAAGACTGTGGAATGTCCACTTTGGCCTCTTGACAAAACATCCTCTTTAGTCAATTGAGCTAAGACCTACTTCATTTTGTTAAAGGCACTTTGGATAAAACCAACTGCTAATTAATGTAATGTCCTGTAATGTGATTTGTCTCCTGTGTGCAGAGCATAAGAGCGTGAACTCCGCTCGGCTGGTGGCCTGCATCACCACCCTCTTCCTGTTCAGCAAGGTCAAGGCCGACTTCATGGTCAAACACGCCATGACCATGCAGCCCTACCTGTCCACCAAGTGCAATGTAAGATGGCCTGTCTCACAAACTCTGTCTGGAAAAAACACCATATTTTATATATAGAGAGATATCACTGTTACACTAATGTATACATGTACAGTACACCTACTTGTGTATTTACTGAGTTACACTTACATTGTACCTGGGATTTGACTTACATTTGTTCGTTCAGTTTACTAGACTAGTAGCATAGCCATGTTGTTTAAAATGGTGCTTGTGGTGTATTTGCAGTCCAAGCAGGATCTGATGGTGATCTGCCAGGTAGCCAAGATCCTGGAGCTGGTCATCCCCCTCATGGAGCACCCCAGCGAGAACTTCCTGGCCACCGTAGAGGAAGACCTCGTCAAGCTCATCTTCAAATACGGCATGCAGGTACTTCACTTTTATATTGCTTGCAATTACAAGCTGTGGCCGTAAAAGAGAGGTCAAATATGGCACGCAGGTATGGCATGGGTTTTATTTTAAATGGCCTGCAATTGCAAACTGTGGACACGAGAGATGTGAAATATTGCATTCTGGTATGGTATGGTATTGGTATTTCAAGCTCAAATACGGTATACTGGTATGGAATGGATTTCTTTATTGACTTAAATTATAAACAGTGGGCAGAGGAGACGTGTCAGGATGTCTGTAAAAAAATGGCAAAGAGATTTGTTTTTGAGCTTGTGGCAGAATCAAACCTGGATCTTAAAGACTACGGTATAGGCATGTCACTTAACCCCCATGAGCACATTTTAAAAATTCTCTTGATGAGTCCAGCTATGGCTCAAACGGTAGGACACTGTACTTACGCCAGGGACCGGGTTCGTTTCAGGCCCGAGGTCATTTCCGGAATCTCCCTCGTCTCTCTCTACTTCTCATTTCCTGTCCCATTTCCTGATTTTTTTCTGTCTTCCTCAGGTGGTACAGCACTGTGTGAGCTGTCTTGGCGCTGTGGTCAACAAAGTGACACACAACTACCAGTTTGCCTGGGCTTGCTTTAATCGCTTCTATGGTGAGTTACGGTGGTATACCTTCAATGTAACCCAATCTGTAATTTAATCCAATCATGTAATCATGTACCTTCATGTAATCCAATCTGTAAAGTGATACAGTTCTGCTGGCGAAGTTGAAGGTGTTGCATCAGCAGGGTGGGCTCGGGGTCAGGTAGTTGTAATCTGTAATGTGTAATTTAATGTGTGCAGGTTTAAGAAGGATGACTACTCTTGTTAGCAGAAGTATCTTTTTTCTTCCAATAGTAATTTAATATACTGAAAATGTAATGTGTGCAGGTGTGCTGATCAAGTTGAAGGTTCTGCATCAGGAGGGGGGCTCCGGGTCGGACATGGAGGCCAAGAGGCTGTTGCTCATGCGCTCCCTATTCACCGTCGGGGCCATGTGCAGACACTTTGACTTCGACCAGGAACACTTCAAGGGAGACAGCACGGTGGGCTTTTATTTATTTGTAAATTTTTTGATGAATTGTTATTTTGTGTGTATGTATCTTCTGAGAAATGTACAATACAAGATGCCCATGAAACAGAGAGTGAAGACCAAAAATATAAACATACCGTATTTTTCGGACTACAAGTCGCACTTTTTTTCATGGTTTGGCTGGACATGCGACATATACTCTGGTGCGACATATATATGTTTTTTTTCTCCACCGGAGAGCTATGTGCGCAACTAGGCCTATGTTGTGTTGCCTAATAGGCCTACCACTGATAGAAAAAATGTTACAACTTACCACAACAAAAAATAGCATTTACAATGACGACTGAATAGAAATATACCACCCAAAAGAAGTTAATATAGCCTACTGCTGAGTTCAAGCTGAAAGTAATTAAATATGCGGCCGAAAATGGTTATAGGGCAGCTGAACGAAAGTTTGGATGCAATGGAAAACTGTTTGGGGACTGGAGAAAAGCGGAGGGAAATGTGCATGTTGTGAAAAAAAAAACTATCTGAAGGTTTCAAGGCCCACGTCTAGAAGAAGAGCTGAATACAGGACAAATGTGTTCTCGAACAACGCGCGCGCTGCGAGTCAACGGTCTTGTTACGGGCTCCATGACATTGCCAAAGAAATGAATAGGACTTTTTGCGGAAGTCAGGGACCTCGTGGATTTATCGCGTTATGCAATGCAATCCCCTCTCGTGGATTTATTTGCGCTATGCAACGCAATCGCCTCTCTATCCGAGAACGAGCGTCTGTGTTATTAAAGACAGTCAGCCGACTTCCAGGTGAAAATCGGTCATTTCCGCGAGTTTCTGACAAACGAGCACAACGTGACACTACCATAGGCTACACAACATGGATGAAATCCCCCTCACCTTTGATACCGTCATGGGCTGAAGTCTCAGAAAAGGGGGTAAAGAAAGGCGTGCTCTGGAGACGGAATAAAGTTGCCTCGAACCCTCCCACGGTCCAAACGCAAAACAATGCCGAAAATTGAATGTTGTTCTGACTACAGGGCAACATGGCGCGTTATCACTGTTTCTTCTTCTTTTTCTTTTTGTGGTTTTATGGCGGTTGGCAAACCATCTTAGTTGGTGCATTACCACCACCTCTGAATGCGTTGCCACTGCTTCAGATGCTGGTTTATAAAACAATGCGTCTTTGAGCAGCAGCTTACCATGCGCCAGTTATCACAACATAGATTCCATGGATAGAATAACCTTTCAAAAATGTGCGACGATTAGTCCGGTGCGACGTATATATGTTTTTTTCATCTTCAAAATGCATTTTTGGGCCGTTGCGACTTAAACTCCGGAGCGACATATAGTCCAAAAAATACGGTACACACAGTTACCACTTACCCAGAACCCATGCCGACCCCCTAACCAACCCAAACCATGTGGGATATTGCCGGTTGGAAAGCACCCACTCATGCTTTCGAGAAATGCCACATTACCCAACATTTACAGTACATGTGCAATACCAAGTTAGTCCTAGGGCTAAAAATGAGTGGAAGTGGAAGGAAGTGGACTCGCTGAGTCGCTGCCCTGTGCATTTGTGCTTTGTATGTCACATCTGTTGCATTTGCTCATTTACATTTTTAGCCTATTTTAGCCTGTCTGTCAGCCTGTTTTAGCCTGTCTAACTGTTGTTTTCATCATGTATGTATTTTCCAGGTTCTGATCAAAGATAAAGTTCTCGATCATCTGATGTACTTCGTCAAGTATGAAGATGAGGAGGTGCAGGCCAAAGCCATTCTTGGACTAGGTAAGCAAAAATCAGGGGCTTGCTATCACTTGCCTCTTTTCCACTGCCGGTTTTGTGGTAGGCCTACAGCTCGACACAGCATGTTTTTTATTATTATTATTGTTATTATTATTATTTATGCAGTTTTTCTGACTGGTGTGAGGCATATTTATACATACACCCACCCACCCCCAATCCATGATGATGATGTATTGATGATGATGATGATGATGAGTAGTAGTATTGTTGATTGACCTCTGTTCTTCCTCCCCATAGGTAACCTGCTGATCATGCACCCGAGCCTGATGTTTGTGTCGGAGGTGAAGCGTCTGTACAACGGGCTGCTGTCGGACCCCAAGAGCGCCGTCAGCCTGAAGGTGCAGGCCCTCAAGAACCTGCAGATGTACCTGCAGGAGGAGGACCTGAGGATGCTCGAGGCCGACAGGGACTGTGAGTTATTACAGCCGCATTCCTCTTAAAATCTAGACAGGTTACCATTTGCATTCTTTAGATAAAGATATAGAAGAAAATCTTAGATTAAGAGGTAAGTTTAGATGTGCGTTACTGTGTTTCTCAGAAGATGCTTTGCTCCTCCTAACTCTTAATAATCTGACGGTTTTATAAATTTTTTTGTAGGTAGTTTATTTCCTTAACTTCCAGGAAACAAGCTGGCTGAGCAGGAGAACCTCAAGGGGATGGATATTTATCCTGAGTTGGTAATCTATTGACATGTATTGTCTTTGTGTCCTCCTCCACAGGGAACAAGCTGGCCAAGCAGGAGGACCTGAAGGAGATGGGTGACGTGACGTCGGGCATGAGCAGCTCCATCATGCAGCTGTACCTCAAAGAGGTGCTGGAAGCCTTCTTCTCCACAGAGTCCTCTGTCAGGAACTACGCACTCAACGTCATCGCACTTACACTCAGCCAGGGACTCATACACCCCGTACAGGTAATCCATGCAGTCATGTTGCTTTTTAAAGATATTTCTTGGGATTTTTATGCCTTTATTGTGACCGGACAGTTACAGAGGGACAGGAAAACGGGGAGAGAGAGACGGGGAGGGTACAGCAAATGCCGCCAGGGTAGTAACCCAGTGCCCTACCGTAAAGCCACGGCAGGGCCAGTCATGTTGCTTTTGTGATTGTATGGATTTATGACTGTATGGACATTTTTAATGATCAATTTGATTTAAGTTTGTTAATGAAAGTTTGTTCATAATTTTAAAACATTGTGTATGGCACATTACTTTTCTTTGGAAAAAGTCGTGCATACATTATCAGTTTACACATTATCATAGTCTATGCTAACACCTTGATCCTGATGCAGCTATGTCATTTGCAACTGTATCTCCTTACCATTATGTCAAACCCCTGCAGCGAGTCCCATAAAACTGTACTTCATGGTAATTATTGTTCTTCCACGCAGTGTGTTCCGTACCTGATCGCTATGGGAACAGACCCGGAGCCCACCATGAGGAACAAGGCAGACCAGCAGCTGATGGAAATAGACAAGAAATACACCGGATTCATCCACGTACGTCCCACACTGTATCGTTCACCCAAACACAATATCCACACAGAAACTCTTGACTCAGCATCTAGCGGTGCTTGATTTGACCAATATATACTGTATATACTCACTATTTCTCTCCTTCTCTTGTTTTCTCATCACTCTTTCCTCATCGTTTTCTTTTCTTCTCCCTCCATGGCTCTACTCCCCCTTCCTACCTCTACTCACTTCATACCTTTCCCGTCCCTCAAATGTTCTCTCTAACTCTTTGTCCCTCCCTCCCTCTTTCCCTTTCACCTCATCTCCCACTCCCTCCATCCCATCCGTCCCTCTCTTTCTTTCTCTCTCTGTCCCTCCTTCTCTTCCTCCATATTCCCCTCTTCCTCCATTGCTTCTTTCCACCAACTCACTGTACTCACTTTCCATTCTCTCTCTTTCTCTCTCTCCCTCTCTTCCTCTCTCCACAGATGAAGGCTGCTGCTGGTATGAAGATGTCGTACCAGGTGCAGGGGGCCATCATGTCTCATCGTAAGGGCGCCGTGATCCGGGGCTTCCGTCAGGAGGAGTCTGTGACGGCGCTCTGCTCGCACCTCTACTCCATGGTGCGCAGTAATCGCCAGCATCGCAGGGCTTTCCTCATATCACTACTCAACCTCTTCGACGACACCTCGGTGAGCAAACTACCACACCACAACTGGACCACAACTGTACCACAACACACAAGCAGTATGATGATAGATAGATAGATAGATAGATAGATAGATAGATAGATAGATAGATAGATAGATAGATAGATAGATAGATAGATAGATACAGACAGACAGACAGACAGACAGACAGACAGACAGACAGACAGACAGACAGACAGACAGACAGACAGACATAGAATTCAGTACAAAACAACACATGATTAACAACATAAAAAATAAGCAACTTCCTCAATGACTGCTTGGTGAGTTTAGAGTTAGCACTACACCACCAGTACTACAGCACAGCACTCAAGAGGTACAATGGTTGAACACAGACATGTATAGAATTAGGGAGATTAAGTTTAAGAAATGCATAAAGCTAGGTGAATGGATGATATGTGATAGATGGAGAGATCGGAAGGCAGAGAGATAGCAATAGATGGAAAGACGGGTAGCTGGAGAGAGATGGGTGGGCCGGTTTACATTTTCGATCGCAAGTTGTTTAAAAAAAAAACATTTAAAACACCATATGCAGCTGTTTCCAAAGTTCTCCAAAATGCACCGCAGCGAAGAAAGTAGTTAGTGTCCCATGGAGCGTATTTCATTACCTTGGCCTTGCTCTACTCCTCAAGATTTAAACACAACTGACAGGTAACTGACAGAGGGATGCAAGTAGACCATCACTCATGAACATGTCATTCAGAGTGTGAACTTATGGCTCTTCCAAAATCTGCACAAGTCATTCAGTATTTTGGCTGCGTCACAGGCACCTGTTGTCTCCAGTGCCATTGAGAGCTTTGGTTGGGCCCGGGACAAAGGCATGAATGCCCCCCTACCCAATACATACAATAAAATAAAATGAGGACTTCTTAACCCCCCTCTCCCTGGGCCCAGAACAATCGACCCCTTTGCCCTACGCCGTCGGCTTTTCTGGTTGTCTCCGCTCTTCTTAGTGGCTTCATCAGCCAGTGGAGTATGCACTCTGCTTGTGTAGGGCTGCAGCCAACTCCTCAGCCAGAGCCAGCGCACGCTGCTCATTCACAATTATGCTCCCCTGTGCCAGTCTATGGCAGGGAGGGAGGGGAGGAGGAGAGTCGTGACCGGAACACAATGCAGAGCTGCGGTTGATTCATAGGAAACTTAATACAACCCGGACATTTGGAGTTCAGAAAGTGGAAATGCAGCTACATGTTCGTGCCCTTCCAAGTGTCACTCATCCAGCTGATGCTAGGTAAACAAGCTACTTAGTGAAATCATATGCTTTGGGAACGGAATGATTTCAAGTCAGGTCTTCCACTTTTACTTTTCTGCGCTTATAGTCTTTGTGTTTGGGGCAGACATGGCCTCATTTGTAGGAGGAGGACTCTGAATTGCATGAACATGGCTGACCTTGAGCAAGGCACCTAACAGCAAATTGCCTCAGGGGCCGTAACTAGTACCCTCTGTGCACATAAATAACTATTAGACACTTTGGATAAGAGTATTGGCTCTAGTAATGTACTGTTATGTAATGTAAGAGAATTGTTACAGTCCAGAGGTTAAAGATGCCCTGTTCAGGGGGTCCTTCAGCCATGGGTTAAGGTGTGTAGGGAGATCACACGCATTCTTCCTACAGGTAAGGGCAGGGTTAAAAAAGAACGTGCAACCTTTAGATCCCAAGACCCAATCTCTAACAGCTAAGCTAAGTTATAATGAGTAGTGAGTTTTTGAAAGTTATTGCATTACATTACTCTTTGCTTTCACAATGGTTTTAATTTTTTAAATATTATTTTATTTATTTACTTATTTTTGATGGTTTCTGTATGAACCTACAACATTGGGTCTTCGACCTGCTTTTTGTTTGTTGTGCTGAAGCTGAAGGTGAACATGCTGACTGTAATGTAATGTGACGTAATGTAATGTAATGTAATGTAATGTAATGTAATGCATGTGTTGTCTGTGGTCTTGTGCAGAAGGTGGAGGTGAACATGCTGCTGTTTGCGGCGGACAACTTGGCCTACTTCCCCTTCCAGACGCAGGAGGAGCCCCTCTTCATCATGCACCACATCGACATCAGGCTCTCAGTGTCTGGCAGCAACCTGCTGCAGACCTTCAAAGAGGTGCTCAACACACACACACACACACACACACACACACACACACACACACACACACACACACACACACACACACACACACACACACACACACACACACACACACACACACACACACACACACACACACACACACACACACAGGCTTAGGTGAGGCTTATGATGAGTTCCAAGAGGCGTTTGTTCAAAAAAGGTTGAGAACTACTGACCTAAATTAATTAGTCATTGGTAATTAATGTACAATCAATGAACATGCTTGCCTATTATGAATTAAAAAAAAATGAGTAAAAAAAAAGAACATCCAATAGTGGTCATTGCACCACCCTGACATCTGCTACTTACTAAAACGTCATTGACTTAAATGTGTCTCCTCTCCTCATGATCTCCAGTCGGTGCAGAAACCCAGTCAGGCCATACTAAAATAACTGTGGATGTGTGTATCTCCAGTCGCTCCATAAGCCGGGTGAGCCGGAGAAGAAGAGGAAGAAGCCTCGGCAGGGGGACAGCGCCATGTGGGACGTGGAGCTGAGCGAGGAGGAGCTGGAGGACCCCGACGTGGACGTGGAGGACGAGGAGGAGATGCAGAGGCGAGCCGCCGAGAGGGAGAGGAGGCGCCAGGAGCAGCTGCGGCGCGCCCTCGAGCAGAAGCAGCAGGTCCGCTCTCTCTATTGCACAGTTGTATGAAGTAGAAGTACTACTACAAATGTACGAATGTAATTACAACTAGACTGCATTCTCGCAGAAAAGGCTAAAAGGGGGCTTGCCTTTTTCGACCAGAGCTTAGCAGTTTTACTAAAATTAACATATGCTATTCTAGCTTAGCTAATGAGCAATGTATATAATAAAATCTGAAATGCAGTCTGGTTCAAAGTGGGATTCAAACATGCAACCATCTGATCTTCAAGCCAACACCACTGCCACTACGCCAAGCAACTGACTGTAATCTGTTCCCCAGCAAGACGATATGTAATTGCCTAGAAGTGTCCGTTGGCAGTTGACAATGAAACCCTTAATTGGCAACACCTGTTCGGGTTGACGCACTAGGTCCAGCAACTAACTAGTCTTAGGTGCTGTTTCCACGTAGCTGGATATTTTTATAAGTGGATATTTTTTTCTCCTGGTTGCATTGGTTTTGCATTGGTTTTGGCCTTCCGTTTCCACGTAGCAGATATTTAAAATGCTGGATTTTATACCTGGATTTTAAATATCTGCTACGTGGAAACGGAAGGCCAAAACCAATGCAACCAGGAGAAAAAAATGTCCACATATAAAAATATCCAGCTATGTGGAAACAGCACCTTAATTAGTCCTCACAGCAAGCAGTGGTTGTTCTACAGCAGAGTTCTAAAATTTAAAAAACTGACAGTTAGAACTGTACTCTTCAGTGTTCCATGCCTCCCTTAATTGGCCACACCTGTTCTGGTTCTGGCTACTGACAGTTAGTGTTGTGCAGTAAATGCACACTGCTGTGACATTCCAGTGGTTTACTTTTTAACCCATTTTGTTCCAAGCCCTTTTTGGGAAAGGGTGCCCTCTGCTTATTAAATCCTAAATATCCCAGCCTCCAAAGCACATATAAACATGAAATTAGTTGCATTTAAAAGCTAGGACCCTCATTTTGCATTGGAATGTGTTTATTCAGCTCTAACTTAACCACATTTTTAATAAAATAGCTAAAATCTCAAGAACCTGAATGCAGCGTATATGTTTCCAGGACACAATGGGTTAAATTGCTGTTTAGAAACAGCAGACGTACAGGAGATAAGCAAGTATATGAAATAAACTCACTTAATACCAGTAGTATATTAAATAGTTGCAGCTATACAGTAACAGCTAAATACTAGTATTGTAATTAAATTTAAATTTTGAATTAAAGTACTTCTTTTAAGAGGGTTAATGTTACCAAGCCAATGCAATAAATAACATTTGTGTCCATAATAAAAATTGTTTTTTTAAAAAGCAGGAGTCGGACTCGGACTCTGACCTGGAGGATGCCGACATGGTGATGGAGCGCCTGCCCGAGGACCCCACGCCACTGCTGGACTTTGCCCGCGCCTCGCAGGGCATCCTGCTGCTGCTGGTGCTCAAGCAGCACCTCAAGGCCCTCTACGGCTTCTCAGACGGGTAAGTTACAAAAGTTACACCTCAAACCTCAAAGCTCTCTATGGCTTCTCTTGAGGAGTGAGTCACAACTCACACCTCAAAAAAAAGCTGAAGATGGATGAATGAATGGTGATGTATAATAAGCAGTAAAATTGCACTTGCTCCTTAGATTGCAATTGCAATGGTACACCAGATCCATCCGACATTGTAGACTTGTGTGCAATATTATAATCACCCAACGAGCTGCATTACTGGTGGTTTTCAATTAAGCTTTTATCAAAAGTCAAGTAACAGAGTATAGTGCTTGCAATAACATTAAGGTAATCAACAACAATCTTCTACTAATTGGCCAATTTAATAATTTGCTCTGTTTCGTGTTATTAAAACACCGGGTGGAAGTTTTAATTATTGTCAAATGAATAACAGCACATCACTCCATTACCTTTCACCTCTCTCACACAGTAAAATCCTCAAGTACTCGCCCACGGAATCGGCGAAGGTGTACGACAAGGCTGTCAATCGTAAGCAGAATGTGAACTTCAACCCCAAACAGACGTTGGAGTTCCTGGCCAACAATGTAGCGGATGCTGAGGTCACTCCCGAGCTCAAATTGAAGATCGTTCACCAGTTCCTTGATGTGAGTTTGTTTGTTTGTTTGTTTGTTTTTTTGTGTGTGTTTGTTTGTTTATTTATTTATGTATTTATTTAATTTTATTTCTTTTATTTTATCTTTATTTTACCAGGAAGGTCCCATTGAGTTACTGTAACTGTTCCTCCACGGAGTCTCGGCCAAGTTTACTGACGCCTGTTGTAGAGTCTTGTGAATTAGTGCCACCCTCGTGTTACATCTAGGGTGCAGTGTATTTTATCCAAACATTGTATGTTGGTGATCATATCTTGCCTACAAAGCTACCGCAGGTTCTGCTCCAGCTTACCTGAAGGCTATGCTAAACTGTTCTATTTTCCTTCCTGGAGATTGTGTTCCTCCAGTACCAACCATTTAGCCTTGCCTTCTACTCACACAAGGCGATCCCAGTCCAAACGGTTTTCTGTCATTGTCCCTCAATGGTGGATTAAGTTACCATTTGCTACAAGAGCAGGGTCATCCCTCTAAAGCTTCAAGAAGCTTGTGAAGACTCCTCCGAAAGAGCTTCCCCACATATCAAAAACTGATCTCTGTCTGTCATACATTACTTGTATACTGGTGTACTCTGTATCTGCTAAATGTAATGTAAAAAAAACGAAAATAGTTGTCTAATCCTCTCCGCCCTCTTGCTGCTGCGTGTCCAGTTCAAGCTGCTGATGGAGCACCTGGATCCGGATGAGGATGAGGAAGACGGGGAGGCGGGAGCCAACGCCCGCAACAAAGCCATCAACGCCCTGCTGGGTGGCTCTGGAGGCCCCGCCGCAGCAGCAGCAGGAGCAGGAGCAGCAGCCGGTGGCCCACAGAGCCCCCGCAACCACGCAGCAGCCGACTCAGAGGAGGACGAGAGTGATACAGAAGACAAGGGACCTGCTGGGGTGAGACACTACTCTACTCTACTTGAAGGACAACAGCGGAGCAGCACAGATGTAGTTCTTTGTGTTTTTTATTTAAGTGCACTACTCTACTCTACTCTACTCTACTCTACTCTACTCTACTCTACTCTTCTCTACTCTACCTCTTCTGCTTCAACATTTCCTAGCCCACCCTCTCCTCTCACCTCTCCCCCCTGACACCTTTCCCATTCCCCCGCATTAAAAGTTAGAGATGGGTCATTGCACACTGCTTGACAATCTGCAGCACTTTGACATGTTTGTATACGTCCATCTGTCGTATGCAGTGGTGTAGCCTACTTTTTTATGGTGGGTATGCTGTATATTTGAGAATTTTTTGAAGTGGGTATACTGTATATATTTGTGCTATTCAAAGCAATGGATCAATCAATTTGAAGTGGGTATACTGAAATCCCTGACATTTAGAAATGGGTATACTCCGTATACCCGTGTTCTACATAGACTACACCACTGATTGTAAGGTCCAGTTGTGTTGGCATCTTCAAAAAGGTTTGGTTGACTTGTTTGTAAATGGATTCTGGGGTTCATTTGAGTACATATCTGATTTAAATGAATTGTGTATTGCCGCGTCAGTTGACACCAATCAATTCCTTTCCCTGCCAACCTGTTTACTCTCCCCCTCTCCAACCCTTCTTGCATCCTTATGCGTTTCCTTGTAGTGAATCGTTATTGAATGAATTGTGTGGTACATTCTTGGTTTGTACTAATCAATTTTCTCTGCCTTTATTCTCTCTCTCCAACCCACCTCTTCCATCATTTTGTTTTCCTCACCATTCTCTGTTGTCTCGACTCCTCCTCTGTCCTTTGTCTTTTCCTTTTCTTCGTCTTGTCCCTTCTTTGTCCTTGTGTCTCTTGTCCCCTCTTCCGTTTTCCGTCGTTTCTTCATCATCCTCCAGACGCGAAGGTCAAAGCGTGGCTCTGGTGGCGGTGGTGGCGGCGGCGACGGGGGTGGAGCAGAGGCGGTAGCCAACCAATCCGAGGCGGTGGAACCCGACGACGTGGTGGCCATCCTGCGGCCGCAGTTCAAGGACCGGCCGCTGATCGTGCGCGTGGTCCAGAAGACGGGCGACGGCTACAGCGTCCAGTGGATGACGGGCGCCTACAACAGCCCCTGGGCCGAGGCCAAGCGGCGCGAGGGACGCAAGCTGGTGCCCTGGCTGGACACCATCAAGGAGGCTGACATCATCTACAAGAAGCTGCCGCTCACCGCCAACAAGAAACTCACGCACAAGGTGGCGCAGACCCTCAGGCAGCTCTACGCGGCCAAGGCCTCCGCTAGCTAGTGATGGCATCACTAATAAACACCACACCCCAACCACACACACACACACACCCCCCACAGCCTGACAAACCCCCCCACCAAGCCTACAAGGCCTCCTCTAGCTAGTGATGGCATCACTAATAAACACCACACCCCAACCACACACACACACCCCACAGCCTGACTTCCCCACCAAGGCTCCAAAGGTGGCAAAGACTATGCGATGCGGCAGCTCCAAGTCCTCTTATAGCTAGTGTCCTGCGATGGCCAATAAACACCGCAGCCCCCCCACATACCCTCCGCCTTCAGCACAGCCTGAACCTTTGAGCCCTGACTCCAAGCCTCCAAAACTGCCAAACCTTAAGAGGCCACGATCTCCAATAACACTACACTACACACTACTCCAGCAGCGTTACGGTGCATCCTTTTTCTTTATATTGTGCATAATTTTTTATTTTGTTTTCGTTTATATTATATAAATATATATTTAAAAGAAAAAGGAAGAAAAAATGGACAAAAAAAAAAACAAAACATGAAAACAATACAGAAAGTGATCCCAAGATGATTTTTTTGGTGGTATCACTGGAAAATAATGTTTGGAAAACATTGTTTGGTGCTCCCTTGCTGTTGTGCAGCTGTCTGATTTTTACTTTTAAGTGTACAAAAGTTTTCACATCAACAACAAACAACAAAAAATTGTCTTTATATATCTGAAGAGTGATAGAGCACCGGGCCAGACGGTTTTTGTATTAGTTAGACTAGCTCTTCTGTCTCTGTTCCCTTTTTTGTGTATGTCTATGCTGTACTATAACAGAGATATACTTTTTTGATGTAATTTATTGACGAAACCCTAGGCATGCATTAGCCTTTGAGCTACTCAAAGGGTTTCTTTCCCTTTTTTTTTTGTAAATGTTCCTTTTATTGTATTTAGTCTCAGTGGGTTAAACAGACAAAAAAAAAATCCAAGCACTTGTGGCAGATCACATACTGCATTGAATTTTCTACTCGTATTTTTGTTATAATTGTTTATTATTATTATTGTTGTTGTTATTGTTATTATTATTATTTTTGCTTTGGCTTCCCAAGGGGACAACACAGCCTCTGTAAGCTAATGGGTGGAGTGAATATTATTCAGCACACTGTCTCAATTTTCATGAAAAGAAAAGACAAAAAAAGAAAAGAAAGAATAAAAATGTGTGCTTTTTCTCTCATCCCCCTACCCCCTTCATATCTTTTTCTCCATTTGAATTACTGGAGTGCAGGGGCCGCTGGCTTTTGTACAACACTAGTTTGCCAACTGTTGGAAATCACAGCTGAGAACCTCCTACCTCACGTATACCCTAGGTCTTAACGTGTGAGCAGAAGAGTAGAAGGTTGACAGTGTTTCTTTTTTTCTAGTTTGATATTTAAAACAAGGACATTTATTTAAGCTTATGATAATATGATTGGAATGGTTTTTATATGGAAGTAGAGTTCTTTTTAGCCACGTAGTTAAAACTCTCTTGTTTGGATTTTGGCAAAGAGCTATTAAAATAATATTAACTTAAAACAGCTGCCTTCTTGGACTCATTCTTTTTATTTCATATTACAGGTATGGTATGAACATATTCTTTTGTTGTCGGTATTACCTCTGTTTTAACGGCAACTTCCAAACGAAATGTTTTGCCATTAAAATATGCCCCGTCTTTTGAGATAATCTTGTAGAAGACCTGTCCTGCCATGAAAAGGTTAATTAACTTAATCATGCTGTACCTGATTTTGGGCAGTACTGTGTGCAGGCTTGAAAGATCTTGGTCATGGAGCCTGCCGGAATCTGTTATCAAACTTGGGATAGATCGGGTTCATCATCATTAGCTAGTACAAACTAGTAAACTTGGTAAGTAAATGTAGACATTTCAGTCATTAACTCATGTCTTACAATGTTTTGGGACAGCTGTGGCTTGAGCTGCGTTGAAAAAAGAGGCATCAAACCCCACAATGCTTCAGGGAGTGAATAACATAACATAAGCTTGTTGCGTTGGATAAAAGCGTTAGTTAAGTGTGATTCAAGTCAAGTCGGCTTCATTGTCAGTTTCATCATGTGCACAGGACATACAAGGAAGTTGAAATTGTGTTTCTCTCCATCCTATGCAGACATAGACATACACAGGACTGACATTAACAGGATAGACATAACATGTCAGGCAGGACCACGTAGGCTACTATATAACAGTGTTACATAATAATGAGTAACACTAATGAGTTTTTCATTTAGGATTTTGTTAGCCAGGCAGAGGGCTTCTTTTGCCACCAGGTGGCAGATGACCCGTCCTGGAACAAAGTGTGTGTGTGTGTGTGTGTGTGTGTGTGTGTGTGTGTGTGTGTGTGTGTGTGTGTGTGTGTGTGTGTGTGTGTGTGTGTGTGTGTGTGTGTGTGTGTGTGTGTGTGTGTGTGTGTGGCTGCTGAAGACAGAGTCATCTGAAAGCAAGCAAGCACATTGCTTTTGTTGCAGCTGAGGCTGAGTCACTTCGATTATACGGTAGTGTTTTTTCATGACAAATTGAATTATTTACTTTCCCTTTACAAATTTAAACAGTGATTGTACTGAAATGTACAGTACACGGGAAGCGTGATAAAAGCACACCATTTTTGAAAATGAGTGTGTAGGATTTTGGATAGCAGCTCTTCATGATGTGAACCGTGTTCACAGAAGGTCAGTTGTTATTGTTAGGCCTACCAGCCACCCTTTGGCTCTCCATAACTCGCCAGTGACTGGCTAACTAAAATGTCATTACTGTATTTTAAGGTTCCTGTTACAGTCACTACATTTGGTACAGTGTAACAGAATAATAAACATGTAACGGTATGTACAGTATTACAGTATACCGTATGGTTAGGGTTGGGTGTGTACAGTGGACATCCTACTACATGTTGATACACTATAGTATTACCAAAGAGAAGTATTCGCTAACCTGCCTTGACTCATATATGACATTAGTGAATGGGCAGCATGAATTCTGGAAATAAACAACTAAAAATCTCACACAGTGTCCCTTTAAATGACATCCCATTCTCAATAGGGTTGAATATGATATCAGTTCACCTTTTGCAGCTATTACAGCTTCAACTCATCTGGGAACGCTGTCCACTACATTGAAGAGTGTGTTTATAGGAATTGTTTACCATTCCATCAAAAAAAAAATCATTCATGACGTCACTGTTGGTTCAGAATGCCTGGCTCTCAGTTTCCCTTCTTATTCATCCCAAAGGTGTTATATTGGTTTCAGGTTAGGACCAGTCAAGTTCAGCCATACCATACTCTGTCAGTCAAGTCTTTATGGACCTTGCTTTGTACACTGGTGTACAGCCATGTTGGAAGAGGAAGGGGCGCACTCCATGGATGACAGAGTAGCCTATGGTAGGGGTGGACGATATGACGATATTATATCGTGAATCGCGATATTGAGTAAAATATCGTCTCGAATCTGCCAAAGTGGAGAAATCGTATAGATCGTCTTGCACTGAGGATGTTTATTATCAGTATCAGAGTGACGTTTTCTCACTTGTGTTGTTGTCTTCACTTTATTCTTTACATTATTTTATTCCAATTGTACACTTAATGAGAGTATCATCAGTGTGTTAACATTTTATTGACTGCAAATTACAAATTGCAAGTATGAAAGTTTTTTTTTGTTGTTTTTATTTTTTTGGATGGAAGATCGTGATAAAATATCGAAATCGTGATTTCATGTTAAAAAATCGTGATACAACATTTTTGCCATATCGCCCACCCCTAGCCTATGGTATGGATGAACTTGACTGGCCTGCGCAGAGTCCTGACAGAACATCTTTGGGATAAATTAGAGCGAAGACTGAGGCCTTCAGCAGCACCATCAGTAGTGTGTGACCTCACCAATGAGCTTTGGAAGAATGGTTAAGACACCTTGTGGACAGCCTTCCCAGAAGAGTTGAAGCTGTTGAATCTGAAGAGTTTAATCTATTAGCTGCAAAAGGTGGACCTACATCATATTCAACACCATGGGTTAGGAATGGGGTGGTACTCAAGTTCATATGTGAGTATAGACAGGTGAGAGAATACTCCGAAAGGGCCCCTCTCTTAACACATAATGTGCAGTATAATGTAATGGGGGCCCAATTCTGGGCCCCCTCTTTCCCTGGGCCGGGACAACTGTCACCTTTGTCCCCCGCTGTCGGCTTCCCTGTGTAGTGTATAAACAAGAGTAACACTTTATTTTACAGCGTTTATTTTTTAGTTTCCCCACCCTACATGTATCAATGAGTACTATTATGTAGCCTACTAACACTGTACATACTTACATAATGTTACATGTTGCTACATGGCTTGTTTCACTGTAGCTAACTAATGTAACAGGGGCAGTGAAATGAAGTGTAGGCCTATCTTCAAAAGGAGTAGTAAAGTGTGACCAAAATGTCTATCCCAGGCAAGCAAAGCACAGAGGACATTGCTTGTCCTGTCAGACCTATATTTGAGAACCATTCTGGGGAACCGAAACCGAACCCATGTCCCCGGCGCCAAACCCTGGTGCCCCAGCCACCCGAGCCAAGGCCGAGGCCACGTGTGCTGTAATTTCAGTTTACCAGCATACTGTACGCGTGTGTAAACCACATTTGCAGAGGACGGCAGATATTGTTGGCGCCCGTCACCTTTCCCTGTCGGAGCGGTATGGCAGTGTGAACGAATTCTCCCTTGGTGGACATCACCGGTGTTTTCTCTACCTGCTGACTGACTGCAAATGGACACATCCATCTCCCCCCATTCCTCTGCCCCCCCTCCCAGGCCAGGAGGAGAGGACCCCACTAAAGAGGCTGTGTGTGTGTGTGTGTGTGTGTGTGTGTGTGTGTGTGTGTGTGTGTGTGTGTGTGTGTGTGTGTGTGTGTGTGTGTGTGTGTGTGTGTGTGTGTGTGTGTGTGTGTGTGTGTGTGATACATCAATCTCCTTGTGTTGCTCCAGGAGGACCCCACTAAAGGGGTCTGATAGATGGGGCTCTTCCACATACGGTACGGCCCCTAACACATCATCCTGTGTGTGTGTGTGTGTGTGAGGGTGTGTGTTTGTTTGTTTGTGTGTGTGTGTGCATTTGTGAGGACTGTGTGTGTGCGTGCGTGCATTTGTGCATGCGTGTGTTTTTGTTTCTCTGAGAGAGAGTGTGTATTAGTATTAGTTCATCTAACTTACATGTGTGTGGGTAGGTATGTATGTGTGTGTGTGTGTGTGTGTGTGTGACTGTGTCTGTGTGTGTTTGTTGACTTGGTGTGTGTGAGAGAGAGCGTCAAAATTGGTGTGTGTGTGTCTTTGTATGTTTGTGTGTGAGAAAGTGTGTCTCTGTGTGTTTGTGTGTGTGTGTGTGTGTGTGAGAGAGAGAGAGAGAGAGAGAGAGAGAGAGAGAGAGAGAGTGTGTGTGTGTTTGTGTTTGAACTATGTCCAACTTCATGAGTTTGTGAGGCCCCCAAAAAGGCTCCTGTCCTCCCTGGTGTTATCTAATGTCCTCCCCAGTGTTATCTAACATCTGTGCTGGAATTAGCGTAATCCATAACATACCAAAAGGAATTAGTGTAATCCATAACGCAAATGATGGAATCAGTCGCCAGGATTTTCCTCATTTGGGTTGTCCGTCAACGAGATGTTTTGGCTTTGGTGTGCTGCGCTCTATGTGATGGCGGCAGTGGTGATTCGGGCCTTGTATCCCCCCCCCCTCTCTCTATCTCTCTCTTTCTCTCTCTCTCGTGGGGTGTATTCATCTCTCTCTCTCTCTCTCTCTCTCTCTCTCTTTCTATCTCTCTCTCTTTCTCTCTCTCTCTATCTCTCTCTCTCGTGGAGTGTATTCATCTCTCTCTCTCTCTCTCTCTCTCTCTCTCTCTCTCTCTCTCTCTC
The DNA here is from genome assembly GCF_034702125.1 of Engraulis encrasicolus. Classification (NCBI taxonomy): domain Eukaryota; kingdom Metazoa; phylum Chordata; class Actinopteri; order Clupeiformes; family Engraulidae; genus Engraulis; species Engraulis encrasicolus. Next base: position 52,988,269 of record NC_085859.1, on the reverse strand, counting down.
TCTCTCTCTCTGTCTCTCGTGGGGTGTATTCATCTCTCTCTTTCTCTCTCTCTCTCTCGTGGGGTGTATTCGTCTCTCTCACGACTCCTGATGAACTGCTTATGAGGGGAAGCGTAGCGAGCTTCTCCTCTTGCCAGCGTTCATTTGTATCCTTTGACATCTCGCCTCATTCAGTCATGTTCACACATTGTTTTCAGCAGTTTCCTGCGGCGCTGATGACATACATCTTTGCTCAAACACTAAGTACACACGCTGCTGATGTGCAGAGGTCTCCAAAATGGGTCTCCCTTGGAGAGCTTGTACGCCTGCAGTACAGTACTTGTTTGAATGTTTTGCTTACATACTATGTCCTTTGCGGTTAGTCTTTTATACTGTCTGGCTGTGCTGAAATTGTTCCGACAGATCTCTGCGAATTAGGTTATCGTTCAATGAATCAATCAAGTTCAATTTGTTTTTTCTTAATTCAAAAGTCGAATTCATGTTAAAATAATTACTGTATTCACAAATGGAATGGAAGTATTGTTAAGGATCTGTCCACTATTCAGCACATTGAGCGGTTGTCTGCAATGCAATGTGCTTGAGACAAAATGTGGATTTAGTTTTGTAGCGAAACATGGCTTCTGTCATTTTATTTAGCATTTTGTAAATATGTTTTTTTTTCATTCATTCACAAAATGCTAAATAAAACATGACAGAAGCCATGCGCTTTCAAACTTGTTGAGAAATGTCAGTGAACACAAACATTGCATTCAAGCTTTTTTTTTGCTTTCATTTAATGGTTTACAAACGGCTGAATAAAACCCAAGATTTTGTATTCTATCAAATCTATTACTGTTGATTTGGTGTCTATACTGTATGTGCTATTGCCTATACTGTAGTCATATAGGCTAAGCCGTTGTGTCATTACTCAGGGCAACATCTGCACCTGTGTCTGTTTTCTGCTGATGCTTTAGTCTTTTTCTCTCTTGAGGAAGTGGACTGACACTGTTTATGCATCTTGGTATTGTTTGTGACTGCCAATGTTCTGTTGAGACATTTTAGTCCCAAGCAATTACCCTTCCAAAAAACCTTTCCATGTACCTCTTCCTCTCTCTCTGTACTAAGCTGAAATTGAAATCTTCTTACATTTCTTTTAAGAATCTCTCTCTCTCTCTCTCTCTCTCTCTCTCTCTCTCTCTCTCTCTCTCTCTCTCTCTCTCTCTCTCTCTCTCTCTCTCTCTCTCTCTCTCTCTCTCTCTCTCAGCCCTCTAATATCTAACATTTTTTTAAAGAAGGATTGAAAAACTCAACTCCATAAAGTTGAAAAAGCTGCCACGCATGGAAAGTGCTTGATATGCACTCTCTGCATTCTGTTGTGGTTTCTTTTGGCCAAGTTTTGTTATCGATGACTTCTGGTCCTGCACTAACCGATAACACAGAGTCCATCCATCAGCTCCGGGTGTCAGGCCTGAATACTGGCCTTCCCAGAACACGCAAACAAACCAAGATGAATCTGAGCACCACATGAACCGAACTGACAAGACAAGAGCGGGCGGAAATGCCTTATAGATAGGGGTTGTTAGGGTTAATTCAATTCAATTCTAGCCTAACTTAATTTTCCTTGAATTTCCAATCGGACAAAATGTGCATCATTCACTAGTTTGGACTGGATGGCATCATTTCCATCTGCATCTGCAGACAAATACAGCTCATAGCGAATGAGCCTGAAACACTAGAGTTTTCAGGGAGAGTGCTGTGGGCAGGAAAGGTACGGTGTGTGTTGTGGTGTGTGATGGGGAGGAGATAAGACAGTGATGGAGCTGGGGAGGAGAACAGTGCGAAGGGAGAAGGAGAGAGGTGCCATTTAGTGTTGTGAAGTGTGGTGAGAAGAAGAGAGAGATGTGTGGTGTGTTATGGAGAAAGAGAGGTGCAAGGGACGGAGAACATAGCACTGTGGTGTGTTGTGTGCTGTGCTGTGCTGTGTAGTGTGGTGTGGTGCAGTGTGGTGCTGTGCTGTGCTGTGCTGTGCTGTGCTGTGCTGTGCTGTGCTGTGCTGTGCTGTGCTGTGCTGTGCTGTGCTGTGCTGTGCTGTGCTGTGCTGTGCTGTGCTGTGC
>NC_085859.1:52973676-52981176 GCF_034702125.1 Engraulis encrasicolus | reverse complement strand
ACACAGCATTTTTTACTGTTTATATTGAAGATGGACCAATGGACTGCCTCTTCTTAGAAAAAATAATGATCGCCCATGTGGACTGTTGAACCAATGGCACAAACGCCCAGTATGCCAGATCACTAGTCCAGGCCTGCGTACCGTATGCGGCACAGGCCTCCTCTTTCCTGGGTCGTTGGCAGTAACGATACGCAACATTAATTGTTAATACGCTGTATGTTCCTGCCTGCACCTGGGGGACCGAATAACACTGGCTGGGTCAGTAAACGCGTGGAACAGGTCCAACTAAGAAAAAAAGTGAAAAAAGGATCCAAGAAGCAACGTGGTGGAGATTGCATGGACTGTAGGTGCTTTGGGTTTAGAGTCTAGAGACGACGGAACTGAGGACAAGTGTGACAGGGAAAATAGCCGTGATTTATTGCATCGCATATGTCATATTGTCTCTGCTTATTTAGAGGCAAAACAGCAAGCAGGGGAAGTCTGGGAGTGTCTGTCCATCAACACTTTGACTTCTGTTTGATGAATTATGGTTCTTAATTCATTTCATGTATTATGTTTATGTAAGCAAAGCGCTACATTCCGTCATGGACATTGTGTCATATAACTAGTGCACTTCTCATTGTTGAAAAGCACCGTTCCCAAAACGTAGAAGGCTTCTTTTATGTCTTTAACAGATGTTTCGGAAGACACCAGATTGGTTAAAAGCCTTTTGTGGCTGTCACTTCAAGACAGACATTTATTTATGTTGCATTTATGTCCTGTTAAAAAGACAAAACAACCAAAAAACTGTCCTCAAAGCGGAGATATATGGGATACGGTTTCACATCATAAGTATTGGGGATATGCGACACACAAACTTTAGAAAAATAATTACCCTGCTGCAGATGCTAAAATAAATGGGCGGCCTCTCATCCTTCATTCACACTTGCCCTCCTGTCATAATTGAGGCTGAGTTACGACGTGTCGCCTATGTGAGTTACTGTGGGTCAGAGGAGAACACGGCATATGTCTGCCATTAACTGTCGGAAAAATTTGGTGTTCAAAGGTGCGTGGGTTTGTCACCGGGGACCAGACAGGCCTGTCGCTCAAGCGGACAAGCAAACTAGGCAACTGCCCAGGGCCCCCAGATGAAAGGAGCCCCCCTGGTAATGACTGGTTCTGTACTGTTATTAAAATAACTGCAATGACAAGAAAAAAATCACGCCGGCCATTTTCAGTCAAGGCTGATCCGCCAGGCATTGAGAGACACAATGAAGTCTGTGACAATATTTTTAGTCGTCTTGTACGACCTATTTTGACCACAACAGACAAAATGAATATTAAAATACGACTCGGAGAGGTTTTCTGTAGCCGGATGAGGACTGATACCACTACATCGAGGGGAGTACCAGGACAAAATGATCAATAGTCCACCGGGCAAATGCCCTGTATGCCACATGGCCATTCCAGCTATGGCAGCAGCTCCCTTAATATAATTCGGTAACTGAAAAATGCAATGACACTGCTATTGAAATCTCTCTCGAGGGGAGGGGTGCTCCCTAATAATTTGAAGAGAAGACAGTGGGGGTGTCAGGGCCCCAAGCTCCTCTTTGCCTAGGGACCCCCCTAAATACCTTGCAACGGCCCTGGGACCAGAAAATCCTTCTGGCCTGCCCTCCCGAGCAGGTGCCTGTGTGATGGAAATCTGTTTTAATGTTGACGGGACGGGAGGCCCCCGCGCCGCCCGATTGTTTTTCTTTTCCATCGGAGAGTCACGCCATTTCCTGCCTATTGTGCATGGCAGTGGGCTCCCTCCATCCTCTGTGAATGCACATGATTGAACGGTGGGGATATTGACGAGTGACACACACTACTGCTAAACCTTTTAAAAAATGTAGGCCGGGAATTAACATCAGGGAGGATGGCCACAGTGCATTTGTAACACTGACTTGGTGCCCTCTCTCTCTCCATTGAACAGGAGCATGACGACAGATTTTGACCGTCAAGCATTATTGGCGTAAACTAGAGAGAGAGAGAGAGAGAGAGAGAGAGAGAGAGAGAGAGAGAGAGAGAGGTGTGGTGTGGGACATTTGACAGGTTGGTACTAAGAGTACAGAGTTAATCATGTCAAATTTAAGAATACTTTCTATACCATGCTTTCATAACCAATACTGTATTTTATTTCATGTGGGGCCCTATATTTCTGTCTGTTAGATTCACAACTAATCGGTTTCGACGGGTGCTGTGCAATTTCAGGAAAAGCTTTATACACTTGTTTCGAATTTGCACAAATTGCTCTCTCTCTCTCTCTCTCTCTCTCTCTCTCTCTCTCTCTCTCTCTCCCTCTCTCTCTCTCTCTCTCTCTCTCTTCCAGAACTGAGATGAGAGCAGTTTGGTGGTGAATAGGACATCTGAGGTCACTCTTGCCAAAATGTTTTTTTTTTCTGTGAGATTTAGAATAGTTAAACATTGGCATTACACAGAACCCTGGTGGATGAAAAAACTTAGCACTGGGTCTTGGCCTGACATCCCGTGTAACATAAACATTGCAAGGTACTGAGGAACAGCTATAGTACTTGCAGACAAGGCGCTTGGCTCGACTAAAATAAACATTGAATCCTGAAGACTGAATGTGCAATCAGCTGCCACTTTTGAAATACAGCTCGAAAAGGAATGTACAGAATCAAACTGAGAGATCATGAAAGCCTATCCTGTAGGTTCAAATACAATGGGAGATTCACAAGCATTTGACAATTTAGAAAAAATAACATCAAAAACAACAAAGAAACAAATAAAAGTTAGCAACCACAGCATTTTTAGTAGAAAACATTTGTGTTTGATTTGGAATAGCAAAATAGTTAACGGCTCGAAAACGGTTGCTGTGTTTAGCACTACCTCAGCATTGAAAGGTGAGGAGAGAAATCTGGAAGGCCGCCAGAAAGTGTGAACACACATGAGGGGAGACTGCAGCGCATTGAAACGTGGACGGTCGGTGAGAGACTGAATTTTAAGATGGGGGGGATTCTCTGTTTATGAAGGAGATTAGGTGATTTCCGTGCTATTCCTCACAACGTGTCAGCACCCCTCTTGGCTGGCCTGGGCCCAAAAAACACCCGGGCATATTTTTGGCTTCAACTGGCCCCTCTCACATATACAAGCCGTTTTCATATTGTATCCTTCTTGACTAAATCCACTGTCTATAGTGAGGGTAGATCAATGGGTTGCCCCCCCTGTAAACTGTGGGCCAGTTTCTTAGGAATTTTAGTTTAAAAAAAAAAAAAAAAAACAACAGTATCAGCCCCTGGGGACTGTTAACCCACCGGGAAAATGCCCTGTATGCCAGACTACTGGGCCATCCCTGGCTCCCCTGTTTAAACTCAGTCAGGTCCAAAAAGTGAAGTGGGAACATTTCACACACACACACACACACACACACACACACACGCGCGCGCGTGCGCGTGCACGCACGCGCCCACGCACATGCACACGCACACACACAGGCATGTCTTTGAAAGAAACGTCTCTGTGTCGACTGAAATGCATGGTGTGTACCTAGGGAGGCCTATTATGCATTTCTGGCAAGAGAAGCAAAAGGTTTGAGCATAACCAAGACCACACATAACATTTAGGAAACAGTTAGCCTGACAGAGATCTCTATACATGGGTTCTAAATTTTTGTTTTCCCCTGGCTGCAAGACCATTGCTGCACACAACTCAACCTCTCAAAAAATTAGGTCACGTGGTTGGCTGCCAGTGTCTTGCCCCTCCTCACATCAGCATATTTATAAACAAAAAAACATGTATACAGTAAAAATGCTGTGTTAATTCAACAGTACTCTGGGACCAAATCTACTCTAAAAGATGTTAAATCGGCTCTCTAAGTGTTGAACTAATACTGCCGTTTTTACTGTATAAATACTGTACTTAAGATTAATTTGCTGGGTGAGGAAATCATTTAACACGTATTCCTTGAAATGTGCAGGTTGACGAAAAAAGCATGATTCATTTAATTAAAAGTGTATTAATCTGACTTTAGGCACTTCAGTTGTCTTCAGCCTCTGCCCAGACCCGTGGGAGAACAGAGAAGCACTGGTGGATTTAATTAATTGTACTCGTGAATCACTGAAAGCCTGAAAGTCCAACAAAGGGCGTATTACTGCACGGGCCTACAGGGCCCTGTCCCATGGGCCCAATAGTCAAGGGAGTTCTGTATATTTCTTCCTCATACTACATTGAAATCACACTTAAAACAAATATATTGTCAAATTGTCTCAGGGGATAATGAACCCAACAACACAGGGTCTTTAACATCTGGCCTCAAAGCCTTTTTTGTAAACTTACGTGTACAACACTCATGGAGGGGGGGCTTTCTTGTTGTCTGGCCCAGGGGCCCATGGAGTCATAGTCCGTCCCTGTGTCCAAGTTAACCTTCACTGCCTGGAGTGTGGAGGGAGCACTGGAAAGGTTGGACAATGTGCTGCTCGGCCAGATCAAACGCAGTTGTATTGGGCCAAGAAGGCACACGTAGCCAGCAAGCACTCTCACACACACGCACACGCACACTGGGACCAAGGCATCCACACATGTACACGCACGCATAGACACACAGACACAGACACAGACACAGACACAGACACACACACACACACACACACACACACACACACACACACACACACACACACACACACACACACACACACACACACACACACACACTTTTAACTAACTGGAATGTCATTAAATCTCTGGGACCAAGGCATCCACACATGTACACGCACGCATAGACACACAGACACAGACACAGACACAGACACAGACACACACAGACACACACTTGCACCACACACACACACACGCACACACACACACACACACACACACACACACACACACACACACACACACACACACACACACACACACACACACACACACACACACACACACACACACACACACACACACACACACACACACACGCTGTAAACCTTAATGTCATCAAATCTTCCTCTTGGGCCCAGTATCCTATTCACAGTGTACTCACACACACACACACATGCGCGCGCGCACGCACACACACACACACACACACACACACACACACACACACACACACACACACACACACACACACACACACACACACACACACACACACACACACACACACACACACACACACACACACACACACACACACACACAGATTACACAAATTAGCCTGAATGTTATCAAATCTTCCTTTCCGCTGCCAAGTATCCTAGTGCTAGTGTTTATTATGAGAGGAGCCTTTGAATGCAGAGGAGAAACCGGAGCCCTGAGGGGTAGCTACATTAATGCCCATAAACTATAGCAAGACACACACACACACACACACACACACACACACACACACACACACACACACACACACACACACACACACACACACACACACACACACACACACACACACACACACACACACATTCACTCACTCGCTCAGGAGCAACCCACCCTCACCTCCCATAAACTATGGCAGGGCTCACACACTCTTTCGCTCTGCTGCAACCCACTTCACATTAAACTACAGCAAAGCTCTCGCTCTGTCTCTGTCTCTCTCTTTTCAGGAAAAACTCACCCTCACTTCCCATAATCTATCGCAGGGTTCACACTAGAGCTGCACGATACCAGAGAAAAAATGTGATACTCGATAACAGCATGCAATACCTGGATAACGATATTCAAATGCTATTTAGAAATATAGCCAAGTGTTTTTCTTGTCACTAATTTCTCGGTCTGTGTAGGGGGTGCAGCTTTGATCATGGCGGATTTCTTGCACATTTGTTGACATTCAGCAAGTGATATGATGACTCAGAACATTTTCACCTGTTATCGATATTTAAAGGGACACTGTGCAGGAAATGGTCAAAAAAGGTACTGCAACTATGCTGCTTATTGAAATTGGGCTGCCTATTGCCAAATTTGATCTTTACTGAAAGTTTACTAAGTATTAAACACATATTTTCTAGTATGGTCCAAGTAAAGTCATTTTTGCAGCTAAAAATGGCTATTTTTGGAAATTCAAAATGGCGGACCATGGAGAAGATCCCCGTTTTCATGTATGAAAAGTGCAATTTTTCCAGTCATAATGAATACTTAGAATTTGATGGTGGTGGTAAGTATTCATGAAAAAGGTAACATTAGTAAATGGGCAGCATGAATTCTGGAAATAAACAACTAAAAATCTCACACAGTGTCCCTTTAAGTAATTTTCGCGATACGCATATCGCCACTCTTGATATTGCGATTTCGATACATTTTCGATATTTTGTGCAGCCCCAGTTCACACACTCTTTCGTTCAGCCGCAACCCACCCGCACTTCCATTCTACTTCAGCAAAACTCACACTCACTCACTCACCCTCTCTCTCTCTCTCTCTCTCTCTCTCTCTCTCTCTCTCTCTCTCTCTCTCTCTCTCTCTCTCTCTCTCTCTCTCTCTCTCACTTGCTCAGGAGCAACCCACTCTCACCTACCATAAACACAGCAAGACTCTCTCACTCATTCCCAACCAGCTGACGCTCAGAGTCAGCCACCTCTCTACTGTGACGCCAACATGGAAAAGGTCTCAACTTGTGCACAAAAATAGCTCATAAACGAGAGGTGTATAACAATCAGGGCTTTAAATTGACTTTTTTCATCACCAGCCAAAATGGCTTTTAGATGTTAACCTTAGTCACTACCCAAACATACATGCATGGGTCAAGGTGGCCAGTAAGTTGGTCTTTTCTGACAGCCAAACTAAATATTGACAAGAATTTGTCCGGAGGCTGGTATTACTTTAGAGCCCTGATAACAATAAATGTTTTTATGTTTTTATTTTTATTTTTAGTTTAACTCTATTGGAAACTGGCCAAATGCAATTTCAAACATATGTGCTAACCCTGTGACATAGAGTTTTATCAATAAAGTACACTTGAAGTACACTTGAACTTGAACTTGAAATGCTGAGGCTTCTCCCTTGTTTGGCATATGTTGCTTTTGATGACCAATTTTATGATCAATTGTTATACCTAGATAGATTGATTTTGTGAAGTGCAGTACGATGAGGTGATTTGCCTTAAAACTCGCTCTGTGCTTTTAGTGACTGCGGTCAAGATGTGAGACCTTCTCTATCCCCTCTTCTGACAGATTTTTGATTTGTCAGATTTTTTGCATTTAACTAAACCGGTCTCTTGTTTATTCACTTAATTTCTGTTGATGAATGCTGCTATGATGTGAGACTCTTTCTTTATCATTCATTCTGCAATGGCACATGGTGAAATAATGAAGAAAAATATTAAAGGAATATGTTCATGATCTGGTAACAAGGATACAGCTGGGGTTTCTAAAAAATAATCTAATGTGTGATCCTCCCCAGAACATGTTCTCTTGCATGAAAGACATTCCAAAGGACATATTATTTAAAATCTTAAACCCATGACTGTATCAACAGTCAGCGGAGAGATGACAAAAGAAACCACCAAGAATATGACACAT
>NC_085859.1:52941176-52971176 GCF_034702125.1 Engraulis encrasicolus | reverse complement strand
AGTGTGTCTCTTGAAGTAGGTCATATTTTAATTCATTATTTTATTTTATTTTATTTTTTATTTTTGTTTTACAGTGTTTTGAGACCATGTTGTATGGTGATACTGCACTTTAAACAATAAATTATTATTATTATCCATTATTATTATACAGGAAGAAACCTGAGGCAGAGACCAGCGGCCACCTAGGGGAGCCCCCTGCCAGGGCTGGTTGTGAACAGTAAGGACGCTGCGACAGCTGGGACACTGTGACGCCTTGGCAGCTAGGAGTGGGCAAGGGTGAAAAGGTGGGTCTTCAGCTGCTTCTTGAAGGAGTCGACGGAGCTGACTGATCGGATATCGATGGGGAGGGCATTCCATCTCTTGGGCGCATAGCAAACGAACGCGGCGTCGCCAATCTTCTTTTGCGGGGGGCAACATGAAGGTGAGACATTTCACTCACGCACTTTCAACTAGTGGACATTTTTGGGGACAGACATGACTATCCCATCTGTTAACAGCCAACCAGACCACACACACACACGCATGTACGCACGCACGCATGCACACACACACACCATACCCTATAGTGAGACAGCCGAGACAATAGCCAGTTATGTCTATATGGACTAGACAACCTGCATGACGGGATGGGATGGGTGCAGCACCAGACCCCGCGCTGACTCACGATTGAAGCTTCCAGACAGAAATGGAAACCTCAAATGTCATCTGTTTCTGGTCTCTGCCTCTCTCTCTCTCTTTGTGTCTGCCCCCCCCCTCTTTCTACTTTGTTAGCTAATTAAATAATTTGTGGCATGCCATGACCATATCATTTGTTTGTGTGATGTGACATGATGTCTCCCAGTCTGTGTGTGTGCATGATGTGTCCTATCTTTGTCTGTCTCACTCTCTGTCTGTTTGTCTCTCTGTCTTTCTCTCTCTGTGTGTGTGCCCATGATGTTTTTTGTGTGTGTGCATGATGTTTTCGATGTGTGTGTATGTGTGTGTATGTGTGTGTATGTGTGTGTTAGTGTGATGTTTTCTAGGTCTGCGTGTGTGTGTGTGTGTGTGTGTGTGTGTGTGTGTGTGTGTGTGTGTGTGTGTGTGTGTGTGTGTGTGTGTGTGTGTGTGTGTGTGTGTGTGTCAGAGAGGCTTACGCATCACCGTCCACCAAGTAGTAAGTCACACTGTACTACATCACTCACCGCGGTGCTCAAATTACTCATTTACAACCGCTAATGACACCCTGGCTAACAGGGGCCATTGTAGTGCCGTGTGCAGCAGCCCCCACGCACACTTATCTGGTCCAGAGATCTGCTCTGGTGGACTGGACTGTCATTAACCAGGCAAGCAAACTAGGCAATATCCTAGGGCCCCCCAGCTGAAAGGGATCCCCCTGGTAATGACTGGTTATGTACAGCAGCCTACTTTTATTTACAGTCTTTTCTGTTCGCTAAATCATTTTTTTTAACCTTTGGCGGCTTTGGGGGAATGCAGAACCCTATAGCCTAACCAAATTAGCCAAACTAATAGCACAAAACTGCTTTGCACTCAGTTGGTGATTTATAACAGACATTTTACAAAATGTACAAAAACAAGCCATGGCACCAACACTCATTTCAACTGTGAAAACAACAATTTCCAAATGATGAACACAGTCCAAGACTCCTAACCTCCTGGAAATGACAAACATTTCGAATAGAGAAACCAAGGGGCAAAGTGTGCTTTTACTGTATATTTTACTTTCTGTGTCTAGTTGCTGCAAAATGTGCAACTAATTTGATGAGTGTGTTAACGATCTGGTTCAAAAACATTTCATTTTAGAACTGTGTAAACTCTGTTGGGTTTTTGCTGATTTGGTGTGAGGTTGCTGTATTCGTGTTAAGAAATCTGGAAAAGTTACAAAAAAGTACAAACAAAATTTGCTTCAGAAATCTGCAATCAGAAAAAACGGCAGAAATAACAATTTTGTGACTGTGGCATCGACTTCTTGGATTAATTTACCAAGAATTGCAATGATTCTGTCATCGAAATCGAGAGAAGGACATGGCCATACATCCCTCATTGCCTAAGGCCCAGAAATACATTGGAACGGCCCTGCTGCTGGCGTGTCCTGCTGCAGTGTCTGTCGTAGCAGCTAATTGGCCAGAGTGACTGACTTGTTGCTCCTGTTGCCTGAGTCATGTAGCCAACACATACTCGCAAACACACACATGCACACACACATGTGCGCGCGCACACACACACACACACACACACACCTTTTCAGTCCGATGGGGCAGTCCCATAATTAATTCACTTAACTGACCAATATGTGCCCAAATTACAGATGCAGGCATGCACAAACACACGCACACGCACACATGCACACACACAGACACAAACACAGACACAGACACACACATGTGACAGGATTGGGGTAGGGCAGCGGCCTCTTCTGTGGTTGGAAGTAAGGGATGGGAAGGAACGGTAAGTGGGCAGCGGTGACACCTGACACTGTCGTCCACGGGTGGCTCACCTGTCAGCTGGCGTGGTGGACCATCTCAGATTCTCACTTCACTCTGACATGTTCTTTCCACCAGCTAAGCCCCCTGTCTGCCTGCCTGCCTGCCTGCCCGCCCGCCTGCCCTGGACACATCACAACAGCCATTAGGACTGACACAGCTGTGAAGGATGGGTGCTGTCGGATAGATGAGACAGCTAGTCACACACACACACAGACACATGCACGGATACACGCGCGCCACACGCACGCACACACGCAGACACAGTCAGAGTCACACCCACACGCCCGTGCACACACACGCACACGCACACACACACCACAGTCAGGCTTTCTGGTAATGATGATGGCCCTGGCGTGTAATGACCTCGCTGTGTTGTGTTGTGTCAGGGCTCTTTAACTGGCAGCCTAATGACTTCACAATGAGGCGTACAAGCTATACAGTAAACTCCATTAGTGTCAGATGGCATTTGCTTGTAATATGTAGATATTGTTACGCTGCATAATGTATGCAATCTGGAGATACAATGACGGTAAGACGTCCGAAAAATAGCAGCATCTAACAGGGCAGTTACAACCTATACAGAAAAGCCTCATAGTGTCAGATGTCATTTGGTTGTAAAATGTCAATATTGTTACGCTGCATATAGACATCTACTGTCAGATGTTATATGTACTCAGGGAAGCCGTCAAGGGGGGACAAAGGGATCAGTTGTCACGGGCTCAGGGAGAAGGGGCGGCCCAGAATTGGATCCTCATTAAATTGTGTGTATAGAGTGAGGACGAGGGGACCTTTCAGATGTTTTTTTCCAGGGCCCAGACAAAGCTCTCAGTGGCCCTGTATGTACCATTTACACTGCATAGTGTATCCGAGTAAGGATAACTGGAGATGCAATGACGATAATTACACTACAAAAAAACCCATAATTCATTGTATCAACTGTATGTTAATTGAGATTGCAAAACCGAATATAGCATTTTTTGGAGAACCAGCGACACAAAGACAGTAAGGCTATAGGAAGATACAATTCAACTGAAGCAGCAACTTAACGTGCAGCTGTAAAGAATAGTAAATACATTAATGGATGATAAATATTTCATGACCGATTTTACAATTGCTGCATTCTTCAACTAGAACCACTCAGAGAGCCCAGACCTCCGCCAAGAAAGCTGCTTGATAGAACATTTGACTATGTACCCTCTCTTTCTGCCTTCTTTTGTGGAGTTAGAAACTGGAATGTTTTGCGTGGTCCGCAATTCAATTTGCGGTCACTAGGCGTCTAGATTTATAGGCCAGTAATGGTGAAGAATCTTTAAAAAGGTCCTGGATCTGGTTTGTGATCCTGATCACCACCATAATTTAATCACTTGCTCCTTGAGTCATTACCAAGTTTGGCCCAAATCCGTTGATTAGTTTTTTAGTTATCCTGCTGACAGAATATTTAAAAAGGTCCTGGTTAGGGTTCATGATCCGGATCACCACCAGAATTGAATCACTTGTTCCTTGGGTCATTACCAACAACTCCACAGTTTTGTCCAAATCAGTTCATTTGTTTTTGAGTTATCCTACTGACAAACAGACAGACAGACAAACCAACACGACCGAAAACATTACCTCCTTAGCGGAGGTAAAAATGACAGCTCACATGCATCTGCTGTGGGACCATTTCAAATGTATATTAACAGTAAACCTGCCAAACTACTGTATTCTTAGATGCTTTCTGTTCAGGATGTGCACTTCTTCTTTTATTCTTAAAGGGACAGACACTGTGTGAGATTTTTAGTTGTTTATTTCCAGAATTCATGCTGCCCATTCACTAATGTTACCTTTTTCATGAATACTTACCACCAGCATCAAATTCAAAGTTTTCATTATGACTGGAAAAAATGCATTTTTCATACATGAAAAGGGGGATCTTCTCCATGGTCCGCCATTTTGAATTTCCAAAAATAGCCAATTTTAGCTGCAAAAATGGCTGCACTTGGACCATACTAGAAAATATGTGTTTAATACTTAGTAAACTTTCATGTAATGGTCAAATTTGGCAATAGGCAGCACAATTTCAATAAGCAGCATAGTTGCAGTACCTTTTTTGTCCATTTCCTGCACAGTGTCCCTTTAAACACATTTACCCTCACTGTATTTTGGTATAAGTAGCCTATACTTAATATACTAGTATACGTGCTGTGCTTTTCATTGTCACTCTTTGCTTTTCTTTTTCATAAGAATCTGATCATTCTGTGTGTGAAATGCATGACACAAATAAGACCATGCTTATACGTACATATGGATATTTTTTTGCAAAAACATCGGTGTGGGCCTCGTTTACATGTAAACAGAGTGCTAAAATATTCTCTTAAACCTCTGGTTTTAAAATGATCGGTTTTAGGGAGCTAAAACGCAACTGTCACAATGGTGTTTTTATTTTCATTCACATGCCTAGTCCATATGTAAACGGACAAAAAAAAATCTGCTTTTAAAATGATCTGCATATGTGTAACCAGCGGCTCAGCTTGTTTTGGGAAAGAATATCTCTTTTTCAGATAATTCTTATGATAATTCCTATGATACATGCAGGGCTAGATTAAGATTGTATTGGGCCCCTAGACTACAGGTTGCTGTGCTAACAGCTGTGCTCCAGGCTAAAATAGGCTATGCCATCATAATAAATAAATAAATTACATTGTCCACAGAGGAATGATATCAATATTTACTTTGTATGACAATACAAAACTAATACAGTACAAAAATAAAGTCTGTGTTGCCGTCTCATTCACACCACTTGGTTGTCATTTTTTTAACAATTCAATTCAATTCAATTCAATTCAATTCAATTCAAGGATTTGGACAGGTAAACAGTATCTCTCACATATCACTGATTGTTAAGCAGCTGACCTGTTTCAGTGACTTGGGAGAATAGAAACAATCATATAAACTATACATATGAGAAAAACGAGATTCAAGAGCAAAATGCATTTTCTACTGTAATTGCTTCCCCCACACAATAGTAGGCCTATATACTGCATTTGTTGCACATGTAAAGTGAATGTTCTTCAGGTACAATTAACCAAATTCCAATGACATAGAGAAAGCAAGCCCGTTGTCGGTACACCCAGTAATCAACCCTCTAATGAGGCTTTATCCTTTGAGAGTTCAATTTGAAGTTGATTTCCACACACAATGTCTACCATCTGGCCGATTAGCCGCCTTAACACCACATTACTTTAGGAGTCACTTAAAGATACTGTCACAACCACATTGGAAATACATCTACAGAACTTGCGAGTACAAAACGGCCATGTAGAATTATGTATCTGTGTGTGTGTGTGTGTGTGTGTGTGTGTGTGTGTGTGTGTGTGTGTGTGTGTGTGTGTGTGTGTGTGTGTGTGTGTGAATTAGTTTGTACCGGCCGGGTCTGTGGAAATGTGTGTATTTGAGATGCGTGTGTGTGCTGCTGGCAAGAGGGCAAGTTCCAGGACAGAGTAAGTAAGTCCCACAACCCAGCCAGACTTACTGCAGAGGAAGGGAAGCAAACTATCGTAATTCCTTAACAATGGGAAACACATTTCTGCCACCTAGCCACCTTAATCTGGTAAACGTAGCCCCTTAACACATGCCGTTTCACCACCGGAACGTTGTATTTGTCTCTGTAGAAAACCTTAATACCATACTACTACACCACTATGACAGTGCACAGGGCCTTTAGTAATACACTACGACTTGGTCGTTGCAGTTCTGGTAACAGCTATTTTATAACAGGGTCCGTGTCTAAAGGGGTTAAAAGAACCACAACAGACAGTATAGTCCACTGTGTGGAACTTTTTTGGTTCTTTAACCATTCTTCAACCATTCTTCCACCTAAGAACAGGCACGTATATTGTTTTCACCAGGACATATTGTAAATATACTAACTTTGAATATTTCCCAACCATTTGTCAAGTCAAATCTCATGGGAGCTTCTGAGAGCTCATTTAACTAATGTAATGCCATGTAATCTTGAGATGTTGGAGACCTTGTGAGGCTCAATAGGATCATACAAGTGTGGAATATTTTCTATTCGCCTACTAATGACTCATTCATGGATTGGCTGGTTTGTTAAGGTGATTGATTCATTTGAAGAAAGCTACATCGTGCTGCTTTAACACCCTGATAAAGGCCTTCAAAGATAAACAACAGACACAACATACACTGGGTCAAAAAACGTCTTTGAAAAAACTGACTCTTATATATTGTAACAAAGGAACCTGAACAGCTAAACAGTATAGATAGGTTTCCCATTTACAAATACTCGCGCTGTGAGGAGGGGCAAGATGCTAAGCAGCCAATCATGTGATTTTTTGATTTCAGAGGTTGCAGAAGGATCCTCAGCTGTCCGCGCAGAAAAGAATGTTTGTATAAGATGTATAGTATATGTATAGTAACTGTTTAAAATGGTTTTGACTTCGTTACTTAGATTCAACTACAGTTTGAACGGATTAAACTGCTGCATTTGAAGGACTAAAGTGTTCACCCTAACAGAGAAAATTCAAGACATTCAAGACAGGTATCATATTATTATGACTCACCGTAACAATAATTGGCACCATATTTTGATACTTTATAAACATGTCAAATAAATAAAAGAAAATAAAAAACAATAAATAAATCTCTGTTATAATAACTTAATTTCAGCATTACTCACATAAATATGTACGTTTTTGTTCTTTGGGGACTAAAATGAGAATACAATTTCTTCTTTTTAGATAAACTTGAGTCTTTGAATGTGTAAAGCTGTCACTTTCACGCTGTCATTTTATTCTTAAAGCTCTACAGTCCACTTTTAAAAATGACAGTCTGAACAATGGAGTGGCATATCCCTGGGGGTAACTGACATCCCAACCATTTAGTCCTTTAAAAATGGTGTTGGGTAGGTAATTGTACCCCAGCCCCTTTCATAAACCTTTGCCTTCCTCTCTTGTCCAACTGCTAGTCAAACACAACTTCGCTTTCTGGCTGAGTAGTTCTACATGGTGTGGTACAGTATATCAAGTGAACTTGTGTAACTGAGGTCTTCCTGCGCAGTCCAACACACGGGGCTCGAACGCCGCCACCTCCTAGCCAACGTTCTAGTTTGGGTATGGGAGTCACATAACGATACCTCTGAGCTAAAGGACCAGTCCGATAGCTCAGCATTACCGATACTGTATGAGGCTTCAGGAGGGAGGTTTAATAATCACACTCTGCTAGTTGCCCTCCGTTACACTTGCTAGTCAAATGCAACCACACAACAGGGTAGCTAGGGTGTGGTGGTATAGCAAGCGGACTTGCTAATCAAACACAACCACACCTCCTGGCCGAGTGCTTCCTCATAGTGTGGTATATCAAGTTATCGTCCAAAAACGACAGATCGTCGTCGTACGCGATCGGTCGACAGCAGGCGTGGGGCGGGCTGTCTCTCAGCAACCTCAGCTTCCTGTTCTGCGAGAGGTTGTTGAGGATTTTGTCGTAGTTGGTCTCCGCGTTGGTGCAGGGCCCGCTGCAGTAGCGGAAGATCATCTCCTCGCGCGTCTGGTAGCCCAGGCCGAGGTCCGACACGTTCAGCTGGATCTGCCGCAGTCGGCAGCCTTGACCTTGACCCTGACCTTGGACGTGACCTTGCGTTTGACCTTGTGTGCTCTTCCCCTTCCCTTTCCCCTTCCTCCGTCGTTTAACGCCCCCTTGGCCTGGTGCCACAGCCTTCATCCACGTGCCCTCTTCTCTGGACGACCCTTGTCCTTGTGATCGGCCAGCTTTTGGCCTCTGAGGCCTCCTGCGTGTCCTCCGTTCCCAGGGTGAGTCCTGATTGGCCAACCCTGCTGATCTCCTCTCCCAAGTTGAGTCCTGATTGGCTAACTCTACCGTACTCCTCTCCCAGGGTGCTTCTTGACTGTCCAGCTGGGCTGATCCCTGTTCCCAGGGTGGATCTTGGTTGGCCAACTCGACTGTCCTGCGCAGCCTGCTGATGGTGCTTGTGATGAGCTCCAGGATGTCCTCCAACTGCTGGGGGTTCGGGGTTGCCATGCCATCTGCCAGATGATCAACACACACACACACACACACACACACACACACACACACACACACACACACACACACACACACACACACACACACACACACACAAGCAGATGTGAGAGCCATTTATACCCCTGGGCCTTATCGGTACAAAATGCAGATGCACAATTACTACTTAAAATACATGCAAGCACACACACACAAACACTCTGGCACACACTAACAGATTGAGACACACAAACATGGATGCACACACGCACGCATGCATGCATGCACGCACATACTCCTGTTTGGAGATAGGGGGCTAAAATACAGCCAAGCAAAAATCCATGACATGACACGACCTCTAATGCACTCATGGACACAGACACACACTCCTGTTTGGAGAGAGTAGGCTAAAAAAACAGCCTTGCTAGGTCCGTCAGGGTCTCTGTGAGAGATGACACGATACTGCACTTCACTAGTGATTGCTTTCAAAGTGGCCACACACAAAGAGCCGCGACACAATGTCACTGCAACACGCGATACGCTTCATACTGTTACATAAAGAATATCCGCCATAATGCCTCCGTTTTTTGTATTGTGCGTAGCTTTGATAGCGGTTCTAAAGGCGTTCTCCGGGGGGTATAAGGTCCTAGGTGTAAAAACCGCTGAGTATCAAACAGGTGTGCGTCGGGAGAAGAAAAAAAAACTGAGAGAGGTGGCTTTCAAAGGTGTCAACTGTTGCGGGGCAAGGTGACATGCAACTTGACTCCCCCCAGGGCACCTGCCTACCTGCCTTCACTCACTCACTCCATCACCTGTGGTATCAGGTGTGACCTCAAGTAAATGCTGTGTCTCTGTGGTGCTTCTCTGTCTTCTTGTCTAATAAGGGTCGTTTTTTGAAAGACACCTACACATCAGGTACGGTGCGAGGGCAATAACCACACACACGCCATGATTCTTTCACAAAGTGAGTTGGGCAGTAAATGAGGCTTTATGAAAAGGCCAGGAGGGACAATTCCAAAAGTATTGTAAGAGTCTTATTATCAGAGATAACTTATTGTTAGAGACATTGGCCGGTGGAGAAAAAGCACAGTCTTAAGTAAGAGTCTACTTTAGACTGTGCTTTTCTCCACAGGCCACTGTATCTAACAATAAGCTATCGGAAGAACGTCCTTCTTTAATTTTGATACGCCAAACACAGACAAATGTTCACAACATTAGGGAGAAGAAATCTGAGTCTGATACTACAGTCAAAATCAACAAATGTGTTCCCTGTTTAGGCCAATACCCATAAGATCAACTCCAACTACATTTGAAGAGCTTTGCTCTGCTTTTTTCCATAGGCCCAACAGTATGGATTGGACATTTAGCTGACACTGATCAAGAGCCATTAGTGGTCCCGTCTGGCCAATTTGATGCAGGCTGACAGATCGATCATTGGCTGAGATGCCAGCTGTGTTTACTGGGCTGGTCTAAATGCCCTCTATTTTTGGAAAGTGGCCTGGAAAAAAATGTGCCAACCTGACAAACACACAAAACACCCTTTCAACCACAAGTTTCTAGTTTTCGGCCAAAATAGTGCCAAAAGTTATTTTCATTTTGTCGAGATTCATGCATGGTCTTCCCTTTCCTCTGTGTTTCGTTACGTAAGAAAAAGTTTCAAACAACTAATGTCACCTTCGCTTCTGTGAGGTGATGCTTGTGGTGTGCTGTCTGAAGGGTCGCTGCTCCTTGACGGCGATGCTGAGGAGGTCTTCCTCGCCTCCTCCTCCATCCCCCTCTCCTCCTCCTCCTCCTCCATTCTCCTCTCCTCCTCCTCCACCATCTTCCTCCTGTCCATCTCCCCTATCGTCCCCAGAGACCCATAACTGAGGGGTCCTGCCGGGGACGGAGGCTGTGGCTGCGGGCTTCCCTGGAGGAGAAGCGGACTGGAGAGGACGTGGTCCAGCAGAAAGCAACACGTGAAAACTTTATCCCATAACTTCATTGTAGGTCCTTGGCACCTCAGGGGGGAATCTGCGTGGAGGAGGACAAAACACCTCTAGTGTCCGCAACCAAGTCACACCACCATACACCACACCACATCACACAAGCACACAGGCAGCCAATCAACGTCAAGGCAGTGAAGCCAACAGTTATTAAAGCAGAAAAGACATTAAATCACATTTAGCACACATGTTTATCCAACGTGATTTACAAGCAAGGACATAATGAGTAGCCAGGGAAAATACAGAAGTAGTTGTAGAAGGTTGGGAAGAGTTCTGTGGCCTATTTCTAGGGAAAATCACCACATTATGCCATTGACTATAATGTAAGAGTGATCATGCTAAACTATATGACGTTCTGGATTACCAGAGGAGGTTGGACTACATTTGTTGCCATGAACATAAAAAGAAACACATAAATAACACTTTTCGATTGATACATTGTAAACTGTAAGTTATAATTTTAACTATGACAACTGAAACAGTTCAGTTTTGGGTATGCTTTCTATTCCTGCAAATCATTATTAGGATTTCAATATGATTTTAAAATGTCAAGGAGCACACGAAAATAATAACATTATAAAACATAGGGCCTACAATATATTTTTAGCAACTTACCCTACAAAAGGTCCATGATTCGACTTCAACAAAGACAAGCACATATGGATATAGAATTGTTGTCCATATCCATGGTGGACATCCTTTGAACATCCACTGAAGATTTCTTAACCTGTCCACTGCGAAATATTCTCAAAATATTTTTTGCAGCTCCGGATTAAAAAGTACAATTCCCCTCAAACGTGCTCCGAATGACGCAGGAAATCACACTTGTAGGCTACCAGTAAACGGACACACATTCAGAATTAATTAATGTAAAAAAATGTGATAATAGCCTCGCCATTTCCACAGGGTTTTAGAAGAAAAAAATGCAGTAGCCTATTTACAATGTGTCCAGTCTCTTTAGAGTCTACATTTCCCCAAATTCCTCGGTACATGGCAGCATGACTTTGTTACTGTCCAACAGGATATTGTAGAGCAACGGCGTCTTGCACCTTTTGCCTAACTTTCACGCTTTCGAAGTTTCGTCAAGAAAAGCCATCCCTTATCTCAGCGCGCGCGCTTCTGCAACTACGACGTCCACCTTCGTGCGCTCAGGAATCCAAACTCTCTGTACCGACCTTTTGGAAGTTGCCTGCTCCTGCCGATGAAGCGTTCGTTTACATGTGTGATGAAGGCTTTAACACTGTCCAAACGAGGATGAACTCATCACACGCGAAAAACAGGTCAGACCACTCTACAGCATCAAAATGTAGATAGCCTGATCAACGGAATATAACAGGGAACAACATTAACTCTCTTACACACATACCCCGTGCCTGGAGCAACCTTTCGGAAATACCTCAGTCAGAGATTGAAGAGTTACCTCTCCATATGCTACCCAATGTAGCTGGATGACAGCTGTATCATCTGGGCGATGAAAGAGTGATTTACCTCATGCGACTGACTTGTTGCGCGCGGCTGATCCACCAGCATGGAATTAATAATGTGTGACAAATGCAATGGGGATGCCATCACTGTAACACAGTGCTTAGGTTTGAAATAATGTTCTTAAAATCAGCAATACCAACCTTTGAAATAAAACTTTTGGGTAATTTACACGCTCCTATGAGAAACGAGAACAATTTGAACCACGCAAACAATTTGAAATGGCAATTGCACCCTCTGTAGACGAATTTGGTCAATGACTTCACACATCTCTGCGTGGATGCTACTTCAGAGTGGTTACATATTGATTGTGATGTAGTGGTTCACGCCAAAGTGATATTGTCATAACCTACACATTTCTATTATCCTCAGAGGAAATATGCGAGTAGAGTTCTCAGGTCCTGTTCTATCCTTGCGTATTTTTAGTCAACCACGATACCATACACTTTCTACCGTTGTAGGCCTAGACCTACTAAGGTAGAATAATAACATGTAGCCTGGAATTTCAAGTAGGCCTAGTTATTTAGGAGTTGAGTGATGACAGACTATTAACAGGATACACGCATGGGGCACATCTCAGAGGCTTTCACATAGAGCAGAGAGCAATGCAACCTCAGCTCAAGTAAACTCTATGAGAAACTGACCAGGGAGAAGTCAAAAGAAAGAAAGAAAGAAAGTAAGTAAAACAAGAAAAAGAAAGAAAACATAGTAGCAGCCCCCACAGTGCCGTATGCAGCGAAGGGAGGGATACTTTACTTCTCTGCTGTCAAAGATGTGTAATGTGAGCGTGAGGACTGTAGAGGGCCAATTAAAATGAGATGCAGTAAAACTCTACTCCTCCTGAAAATTGCACTGATGTATTTGGTTCAAAGTTTTTCACGGTTCATTTGCCTTTTGTGCTTCTTGAAGAAGTTAGATTAAAAACACTTTTGGTGTCTGTGACAGACCAAACAACATGTGAAATTAGTATATATTGTACACGTGTGTGCGTGTTGTGTGTGTGCATGTGCGTGCACGCGTGCGTGTAGGGAAGCTGGCAGGGGGGACAAAGGGGTCAGTTGTCCTGGGCCCAGTGAGAGAAGGGACCCAGAACTGGGTCCTCATTTCATTGTATGTATTGAGTGGAGGTCCTGGGCCCATGCCAAAGCTGTCAGTGGCCGTGTGTGTGTGTGTGTGTGTGTGTGTGTGTGTGTGTGTGTGTGTGTGTGTGTGTGTGTGTGTTTATGTGTATCTGTATGTATAATACTTCACATCGACCCTGTGGGAGTCCTGTGTTTGTGCGTGTGTGTGTATGTGTGTGTGTGTGTGTGTGTGTGTGTGTGTGTGTGTGTGTGTTTGAATGGATGACTTTCTGAACTTCTTCATTCTCTACTGTTCACCAGCAGCAGCCTACACAGGCTACAGCCTCCCAGGGGCAGAGCAGCCAGAAGCAATAGAGAAGCACGCTGGGAAGCACAGTGTAAAGCAGCATGGATCACCACAACACATGAGCAATTGCCGGCTATTACACCGCTGCCCTCTTCACTTCAGCCCCTCCAAGACAAGGGAAGACAAGGCACGTTAAGGTAATGTAAGGTAAAGCAAGGCAAGGATTTTGTAGCACATTGCACACAGAGATGCCATTTCGGTGCTTAAAAAAATTAAAGCATAGGACAACATTTGAAATAAAAGATTAAATGTGTATAAATAATAACAGGAAAATAGGTACAGTGTGTACAATATAGGCCTATAGGCAAAATGACTTTCCATTTTGGAGCATTTTGGGAAATTGACATTTTTGCGTTGGGCATTGCATTGCATTGGAAAATACATTTATATCATTTAATTTTATACTGTACTATATAATTTTAATTTCCAGAATTCACACAGATGAAAGGATGTCTGAACAGTCATTTCCAATATAAAGTGTAGAAGTCAAAAAATGGCGTTTAAGTCAGATTGCAACGAAACTCAGCTCAGCTCAGCACAGCACAGCACACCACACCACACTACACCATAGTCCTCTTCTCCTCTTCCTCCCCTTCCTGACGCTGGATGAAGGACTACTTTTATCTGTGCAGTCTGGCCTCGTGGGATCCTTTGACTTCTGCCATTAGTCCTGGAGCAGCATTTAGTAGCCTATTACAGAGCAACACACACACACACACACACACACACACACACACACACACACACACACACACACACACACACACACACACACACACACACACACACACACACACAGAGGACCTTACCCACGCACACCTTACCTTCTCTCTATCTCAAGCACACACGCACACACACACACGCACACACACGCAGACACGCACACACACACACACACACCCACACACACACACGCACACACACAGGACTCCCACAGGGTCGATGTGACAGGCCAAATGGAGGTGTGATTAAGTTGGGAGAAGAGGGGCGATGCTAATACCTTACTGTAAGGTCAGATTAGACTTCAGCAACTGCGAGCGTGAAAAATCGCGTGGGAGTGGCCACGAACCAATTTTGTATTCATGCATCTGCGAGCTCTGCGGAGAAGGGTCCGGCTGCGTCCTGGAGGACAGGGGGCGTGTATTTAGAGGGGCGTGTATTTAGAGGGGCGTGTATTTAAGGCAGCCCTGATTGGTCCGATTCACGACGACCGCTGCTGGTGGACTACCCCTGACTTCGAGCCATTGAAACCCATTCAAAACTTAATTTTTTCGATCTGACACAGAATATTTTTTAATTAGACCTAAAGACACACCATGGGTCTTTAAAAGCTGAGAACCTCAGCCCTCCATAACTGAAAACGGTATTTTCCTAGCATCTACCAATCCGAAGGTAGCCTACTTTAAGTGCGGGTTACTTTTCTAAAGATAACGTTTTGTTTCCTTGGAAACGGAACGGAGATGAAGCCAGACAGACTGACGAAGCGATAAATGTATGTCATTTGACTCGGTTTTGCATTATTATGGATGCATTTCTAATCTTGACATTCTAATGGACAATCTGTGCGAGTTTCAAAATGCGTTTTACATGGGAGTAAAATGTGTTAACAGAACGCCCGTCTGGGATTTGTTAGCTAGTCCGCTAGTTAGCTAACACATAAACCGCGTCCGTTTCCAAGGAAACAAAACGCTATCTATGTGCTGCGAAGCTGCTCTCAGAACAGAGTGTTTGTTACATGGTCGCTCTGTAATGTGCTCTAAGAGCAGAATTACCGGTACATGTGTGCCTCAAATATGCCCTGAACCTGCAGAAAAGGTGCCCTAAGAGCAGGGTTACATGCGCTGCTTAGCATTACCATGTAGAACTAGACAATAAAGACGCCCTCAGAGCAGCGAGTTAATGTGTCATATCGTTACCGATATGCGGTAAAGCTGCCCTCAGAGCATAATTTTCAAAAATGCCGCGAAATTCCCAAAGGAGCAGTTAAATGTATTGAATGTATCTGGATACCGATAAGAGCAGAGAAAACGGTACCAAAACTCTATTGTAAGCCCTAACATTATAAGTTGCAATGAGGAACATAAAGCCCGGTTTGACTAAGTAGGCTAAGCTAACATTAGCCACCAACTGCTAAAGTTAACGTCTACCGCCGGTAGGTATTATATATTTCATTATTCACGTGACAGTCAATGACGTCAGACGTCGTCGTGAATCGGACCAATCAGGGCTGCCTTAAATACACGCCCCTCTAAATACACGCCCCCTGTCCTCCAGGACGCAGTCGGACTCTATTCGCTCTGCGAGGTCCGAGGTCTCGTTGCCAGCCACATTTGAAATTGCGCGATTAGGCTACTTTCACTACATTGTAAGCACTGCGGTCATTATTAAGCAATGTTGCTTTCTATCCCGGTTAGCTAGGTATTTTCACACAAATTGCAAAGGCAATGCAGTGGTATCATTATTTGACATACCCAGTCTGTTTTCACGAGCAGAAAATGCAAGCATGTAAAGACAGTTGATTCTGCCGATGTGTGTTTACATTCGGTGGAGGAACGGTAGTAAAACCGCAGGCATTGTGCCACGAGTGTTCAACTGATGCATTGTTTGTTACTTAGCTTAGCTTCGTGTATTTACACACATTTACACACAAGGCATTAATAACGTTTTTAACAGAATACAGCTCTGCTCTCGCAAACTACTGGCATTGCGCTGCCACAAGAACAGAACAAGGAAGTAGCGAGACGACCAATCATAGTGCCTTTTTGTCTGCGTACTCCGCGTCCGTCCGACGGATAGGCCTAGTTAGAATTTTTTCGAGGCGCTAGACGACGGGCGCAGAGCCTCTGAGAGGGGGGCGTGGACTCGCATAGACAGAAAACGGACGGACGCAGATTCTATGCGAGCGAAGCATAAATCTAGCTTAAATCTCTCACCACATGAAGCTGCGCGGACATTTTTTTGTGTGAGTGCAATGCTACCAGTTGATTTCTCTGGCTCAGATGTAGATGCCTGCCCTGGCTACACACATAGCTTTAGCATGAGTTCGTGGTGAGGGGGTGGGTGGTTTTTCGAGTTTGAAAGATGGTGGGACTGACCCGCTATTCCCTGCCGAAGGACATGTCGGAACTCATAAATTAATTTAATTTGTTTCACACTTTTTTTGGTTCCCCAGAAAAAATGTGTGTGTGTGTGTGTGTGTGTTTCTCTCTCTCTGTGTGTGTGTGTGTGTGTGTGTGTGTGTGTGTGTGTGTGTGTGTGTGTGTGTGTGTGTGTGTGTGTGTATGTGTGTGTGTTTATAAGGGTTGTTGCCTCTTTATTGGTGACAAACAGTTGAGAGAATGGGAGAGAGAGATGGGGCAGGGCTGCGACATGACCTAGGCCAGACTCAAACCTGGTTCCCCCCCAGACACAATGTTGATGGAAGAATGTTGCTTTCTGTGTTGTCCATCTGCAGAGCCAAGACTGCTAGTACACTACTTTTTTTGAGAACAGACGAGATGAGCAGAATATTTGTAAAGCTTGTGTCATGTGGTGTCCCTACACTGGCCTAAAGGGGTTGGTATCCCTGGACACTGTGTTGCTGGCCCCTAAGGATAATCCATCTTTGTAAACAGGCTATAAAGTTGTGCTGTGGTGACATTACTCTTGTCACATGGAGTACACTAGATACTTTGTGTCTGATTTTACTGGTGGTTTAATGTTGTACAGTGACCTTGAGTGTTAAGAACTGTCAGTATTGTAACCAGAACCAGAACAGGTGTGGCCAATTTAGGGAGGCATGGAACACTGAAGAATAAGGTGCTGTTTCCACGTAGCTGGATATTTTTATATGTGGATATTTTTTTCTCCTGGTTGCATTGGTTTTTGCATTGGTTTTGGCCTTCAGTTTCCACGTAGCAGATATTTAAAATCCATGTAAAAAAGCAGGAGAAAAAAGTATCCTGTTTAGGGGGCTGAAACGCATTTGTTACAATGGAGGATTTATTTTTATCCACATGTTGCGTTTACACCTCAACAGGAGAAAAAAATACCCTGCTAAAAAATATCCTGCTACGTGGAAACAGCACCTAACTGTCAGTTTTTTGAATTTTAGAACTCTGTAATGACTAATTAGTTGCTGGGCCTAGAGGTCAACCAGAACAGGTGTTGCCAATTAAGGGTTTCATTATCAACTGCCAAATTTTGAAGAGGACTGCAGAACACTTCTAGGCAATTTCATATTCTCTTGTTGGGAAACTGATTACAGTCTTTTTTTTACTTGACTTAATGACTATGGTGTTGATTTGAAGATCAGAAGGTTGGAAGTTAAAATCCCACATTGAACCAGGTAGCATTTCAGATTTTATTTGATACAGTGTTCATTAGCTAAGTTAACAATACCATATATGTTATTTTTGACTAAAACTGCTAAGCTATGCCCAAAACGAGAGCCCACTTTTAGAATTGTTTGCGAGAATGCAGTCTAGTTCCACTAGTTGCTTGCCATCTCTGTGTGTGATGCATGGCTAACTAGGCCAAGCAGGCCTACCCAGCTTTGTGGCAGGCACACCTCTGGGACTTGGGGATGGGGTCATGTCATGCCATTTAGCATGTTGGGAAAATTCATATGCATAACTCATTCAAGTCATCACTAACTAATATTATAAGGATTGTATTATAGGAAAAATATGTCTGCATTTTGACGTCTTTGCTTCTGTGCCTAGACACTTCAGAGAACAACTGAAAACACATAAAGAGTGGTAGGCTAGTTTTGCACTTCATTTTGGAAAGAGCTTAGTTTCGGTGTATGCCATTTATATTTGTCACAGGAAACTACCCACAGTCTGATTAAACCTTTCCCCATCACACTGCTCTTTTGGGAATGATAGGGATTCATCAAACTCTTATTTAATTGAAACTTGTCTCAAATTGACCTTAATTTTCAATCAATATCTCCATTCATTCAGAGTGTATTGGGTTTTGATTAAATAGTTACAATATAGCCTCTCAGACTTTTTAGTGGTCGCAATATTTCAGGTCCTTTGCAAAGTTTGAATTGTGGAGCGCAAATTGGGAAGTTCATACGATCTGATTAGTGGAGAAATGAAATGATCAGCGCATCATCAATCCACCTCCGTATTGCCTTTAGAAACAAAATGGCTTGTCTGAAGACAGAAGCGGATAAGGGGTAGGCTACCATTACTAATCTTGAGGCCCATGAAATGTTACAGGTTTAGCAAGGAAATGCTATTCATATAAATGCTGTTCATATAATGCTATTCCATACTATTCATATAATCATATAAAAGGCCCCTCTGCCAGGACTAGGCCCGTACTGCAATGTTTTGTGGATAGGGTCGTTAACTACCAAAATTAGTAATATGAGTCAGTGGAATCTAATTCGCGCGCACGCACACACACACACACACACACACACACACACACACACACACACACACACACACACACACACACACACACACACACACACACACACACACACGCACACAACATGCCATGCAGTGCCATTTCTGACCAGCAGAGGGACACTAAAGTCAGGAGCAGCTATCCCCACACCAGACGCCAGCAAGCATGCAGTGGTCCGCAGAAGACTGAATGTGAACATGCGTTCATCTCATTGCCTGTGTCAATATTCACGTTTGCATTGGAGCAAAATTGTGAAACACTGGCTTCATAGACTCTTAAATCAGCTTGAGTTTTGAGTTTCATGGAAATATCTGTGAAGATTCTCAAAATGTTTCGGAAATGTTTGGGAAAATATAATTTTAAGCTCCTGTTATCTTTCTTGACTCTTAACTTTCTCGATCACTTCACCACATCAAAGCGCTGTAAGTTATTGGAAGCATCCATTCTGGAAAAAAAAACCAATTACATGTAGGCATATTTCTGTTGAAGTGTACAGGGAACAATCTAGAGAAACTCAAACAAACACCACCAGTCCATTTTAATTCATCGCTTCAATCAATGCAGCAGGTAGTAGCTTAGCCTACTCCCCAGGAGAGGTGCGACAGTATAAAATCATACCGCTGCCCACTACTCCAGCTAGATTGGCACCCAGGTCAGTTCATACGATCGGGGCCGCGTGCTCACAATGTAATCTCCCTTCGCAGACGCAGCCCCGAGGGGTGAGGGATTAAGGCCTAACGCCGGGTGACATAACCTTGGTTTGATCATCTGGCATTTTATTGGCTTGGCACAACACAACACAACACAACACAACACAACACAACACCCCACACACATTAAAGGCCAGACCAGAGGGCTGAGGCTGTGTGTGTACCCTGTCATACACATATGAACACACACACACACAAACGCGCACATGCACGCAGGCACACACGCAAACAGACACACACACACACACACACTCACACACGCACGCAGGCACACGCACACACACTCACACTCACACGCGCACGCAGGCATACGCGCACACACACACACACACACACACACACACACACACACACATACACACACACACACACGCGCACACACAGATACAGATACAGATTCAGACAGACAGACAGACCGACAGACAGACACAAGCATGCATCTTGCACAAATGCACTCACACACTGACATACAGACACACAAGCACAGACACACGTAATGACTTATATTTACTCAGTTATGGTTTTGCACGATTAGAAAAACAGTTAAAAAAAAAAAGTCTTTTTTCAGAGTACCACTGTGACTAGTGTGACATGAGGGCAGAATAAGATGTGGTCTAAAGGGTTGAGTTGCCCTAAACATCGCATCCTTGAAAATAAGAAAGACTGAGCAACAATGTTCGGTCAATGAAGACTTTTTTTCTTCATTTTCATTTCCTTCAATAATTGGAACAACTGCTTTGCACTACGTTGGACTCTTTGTTTTTTTACTGCACTTAGGGACTTTTACTGTAACACATGACAAATTACCCAGGACTTTCACTGCACAAAGTACCTTTTAATACAGGGCAATAACTTTTTCATATTCAATCACAGCTACTGGTCTGTGTGTGTGTGTGTGCTGTGTGCATGTGTGTGTGTGTGTGCATGCATGCGCTTGTGCATGCATGCGTGCTTGTTTAATTGTGTGTGTGTGTGTCTGTGTCTGTGTCTGTGTTCATGCACGTACTGTATATGATTGTGAACTGCTGGAAGGCTGATTGTACACATGTATTGTATGTTTTATGTGCAATAACGTGTAAACCTGTAGGTTTTTTGTATTTTTGTATTTATGTAAGCTTACAGACACCTTAGTTTCCTTTCGGATTAATTACAGTACTCTACTCAACTCATGTGAAAGGTGCACTGTATATTCTGTGCGATGAGGCCGTGGCTGGGCTGGCAGGATGTGAAGGCAGAGGAGGCGCGTGCTGTGCCATGCACGACGCCACTGTGGCTGCTGGTCCCGACCCGCAGTGTGGCGGTGACATTGGTGTCCTCGGTGGTGCCCCTAGTCTCTGTGGGGAGCGGGAGCGGAGACCGAGACCAGGGCCCTATGCCCAGACAGACTAGACCCAGCCTGGCAGCCTGGATGGTGGCACAGGGGCACGACAGCTGTGGTGTGCGGCTCTCAGCAGCTGATGAGGGCATGGTGGGCACAGAGGTCAAGCTTGAGAGCTGTGCTACCAGAATGCACGATGTTTTAAAGCGAAAGTCTCATGTTTTTAATGTATCTACAACGTACATTTGTTGGGCTTTTATGCCTTTATTATGATAGGGCAACATGAGAAGAGACAGGAAATTAGAGAGAAAGAGATGGGGTAGGCTTGGGAAATTACCCAGACAGGATGCAGTCCATTTATGGTATGGTGCATTAACGTGCTGTGGCCCGGCGCACCAAAGTCCCTTTTTGTCATTAGCCCCTTTTTTGTCGTTGTGACACAGCACACCACAACATATATGACGAAAGTGCATTTATAATTCACCTGGTGCAAGCGAGCAGTCTAGGGCAATGGCAGAGATTAGGCAAGCAGAATTCAGAAAGTATCCAGTATATCCACATATTATTACAAATTACCAGGTTGTTGGACAGGTAAAACCAAGTCATTTGTAATTTGCTGCTTTGGATTGTAGCTCCTGAAACCAGGTCGCCCATCACTTGGGATGGTACCATAGCCACGGATGGTCTCTCAGTCCTGGAGGATAGAGGAGACAACCGGTTATTCACTCTCTCCACTCTCTCTGCCTCACCTTGTGCCCAGGCCAGAGCCCAGCAGCCTGCCTGCATGGTGGAACGGGGGCACGACAGCTGCAGGGGCTCCTCCTATCTCCAGCAGGCTGTATTGGCTGTACGGGCTATTGGGCACAGAGCTCAGGGGTGGGAGGAGCTGTGCTACTAGAATGCATGATGTTTTTATGTGAAGTCCCATTTTTTTGTCATTGTGATACACAACACACCACTTTGCACACACAATTAAAGTGTAGGCTATTTATTTATGCTTCACCTGTTGCAAGGGAGGGATGCAACGCAGTCTCACCCCAAGTAGTCAATTTCTGACTACCTTGGACCAGACGGCAATTTTTGACGTCTTGGGTATTCCTTCCACGTCACATTTTGACTATGTGGCCTAACCCTAAACCTATTCCTAAACCTAACCTCAATGACGTTATGCTGCCACAAGGGGGCGCCTTTGAGGACATAGTCAAAATGTGACGTGGAAGGAATACCCAAGACGTCAAAAATTGCAGTCTTGGGGTGTCAAAAATTGAGTAGTCAAAAATTGACTACTTGGGGTGAGACTCTGTAACGGGATGGTACCATACTCACATTACCTCAGTCATTGAGGAGGAGAATGGGGAAGACTACCGGTGTTGTACTCCCTGCCCCTAGCTCACCCTATGCCCAGACCAGAGCCAGCCTGTCAGCCAGCCAGCCTACAAGGGGGCATGACAGCTGTGAGATGAGGCTCTTACTACCTCTAACGGGCACCT
This sequence comes from Engraulis encrasicolus, assembly GCF_034702125.1. Taxonomy (NCBI): domain Eukaryota; kingdom Metazoa; phylum Chordata; class Actinopteri; order Clupeiformes; family Engraulidae; genus Engraulis; species Engraulis encrasicolus. Next base: position 52,948,856 of record NC_085859.1, on the reverse strand, counting down.
ATGGGCACAGAGTGTCAGGATAGAATGGGTCGGAGCTGTGCCATCAGGATACACGATCAAGTTACTGATTTTGATTTCACTCAGACACTTTTTTTTCCCTCCCTTTTTTGCTTTTCCCTTGACCTGACATGTTTGCTGGAGTTTCCTTAGTAATCATCTGATGTTATTGATGATTATCTCAGATTGCAAGATGCTACTACATTGTTGATGAAGAGATAAAAAGCATCAGGAATGACAAAACCCTTCGACAGTGCCTAATCCATACTTCATTACATGGATACTTTTTTTAATCCGAAGAAATTTACAAAAGAGGAGAGACACAGCAGTATACAATGTGTGGAGAACACACAGTACACGTGTATAGCAGGGTTAGTGTAGGAGGGTTTCTAAACATATTTTTGGGGCTTAGTGTCTTTATTGCTACAACAGTGAAGATGCGACAGGAGAGTGTTAGGAATGAGTGATGTGGCAGGGTTGGGAAACAACCCAGGCCAGACCTGAACCTGGTCCTGAGTCCTTGTGTTTCCACTAACTTTGGTGCAGTTTGCTAACTGTTTGATGACATTAAGCTAAATTAACCATCTTCCTCCCATAGGCGCTAATGTGAATATTTCCCCAATTTCAACATGGTGGTCATTTTGCAAAGCAATAGTGATGACACACTTATGGATACGTGCATGGGAGCTCTACACAGTGCAGCACAGTAGCACCCGCATGTGCAGGAAGGTTTTATTAAATGGGTAGAATTAGTTTTGTTTGAGTGAAAGCTCTGTCAGAAAAGAACTCATCTACCATCGAGCGTAATAACTGAACATGTGAATACAGAGTGCAGTCAGAGATTCGTTAGACTTGCAGTGCATCGTGGATTGAGATGAAGGCTACAAACCTGCCGTGGCCAACGGGTAGGGCACTCGCCTGCCATGCGGCTGACCCGGGTTCGATTCCTGGCCCGGGTCCTTTGCTGACCCCTCCCCGTCTCTCTCCCAATTCGCTTCGTGTCCACCTCTCACACTGTCCTATCGAAAAAAAGACCAACACATTTTTTGAAAAAAGAGATGAAGGCTACAAGATGGAGATTGATTCTGGCCTCAGGACTGTCAGATCACGATAAGCAAGCATGTGACTGTACCTCAGAGGGAAAAAGAACTAAAGTAGCCTACTACTATATTGTATTTTTAAATAAATATTTATTCTTTCCCCCCCTTTTTTGTACAGACATGATGTCTATATTCTTTTTTTATCTGGTACTGCGTATTTGCCCATTCAGAGATTAATAAAGGGATATCTTATCATCCATCGACAGGTGGTTCAGCTGGTTGGTCCAGTCCACCATTCCAGTGTTGCTGGATTGGTGGATCATATTCCTGGTGGATGTGTCAGTGTGCACTGATATATTTTAGATTGGAGGAATGTAATACCATACAGGCCTCTACCCTGCTTCTTTGGAGGCTACTGTGGAAAGCCAGCAGCATTGTTTTCTCATTAAATTTTGCTTTGTATGAAGTTTTAGGAGTTAAGACAGTACTTGAGTTAATGTTACCGCTGGGACGACAGTTAAACTGCTTTTCCTCATTGAAGATGAACTAAATTGGAACCCCTGTGATAAACTGCTCTGCCCTACAAAGCAAAAAGGCAGTAACTGCATTGCTGTTTTAGATGAGTTACTATGACTTTAATGCCATATATATCAAAGTGTAAAGTAAAATAAAATGATTGATTTTCAAAAAAGGTGGTAATATAAAGTAACAAAACTGTCACATGCCAAAAGCATCCCAAAAAACACTTACACTACAGTAGATTGCAGTATCATTTTAAAGTCAACTGACTCCGTTTTGAGCTGTGCGCAGTTACTGCCTTTTTGCTTTTTAGGGCAGTGCTGGCCAAATGGGTAGTTACTCATCAATAATACCAGTCTGGGGGCACATGACTTCTCTCAGAGTGGAGAGAGGAGAAAACAGCCTACAGTATTATCTTCATATTGAATCATTATTTGAATTTCTTCGTTTTAAGTTGCTTTGGTCAAAAGCGCCTGCTAAATGTAATGTAATATTATGTAATTATCTTACAAATGAGGGGCATGTCAACATATGGTATATCATTCATTATCTACATATGACTCATGTTGCAAGTCAGATAAGTTCTTATCATTTCTATTAAGTTCGAATTTCAAATAAATATGTGTCATCTCCTTCATAGTCCCATCATCACTTTCTTTTGCCCTGACCTGGAGGGGAAAAAAGACCACAAGTGTTGCCCCCTTCACCCTCTAAAGAAATAAAGAGGGAAAACAATATGACGAGTAGTAATCGTTTCAGTTATTTCCTTTTTGACTTCTCTATGTGATTCCTAATATCCTCTTCTTGCTAGGAGAGGTTAAATTGCCGTGACCTGCTGGGAAAAAAGTTAATAGATGTGGAAGACAAGCGCCAGTGACATACTCAGGACTGTTTCAAAGAATTTGGGGGCCTTAGGCAAAGGGGCCCTTGTGGCCCTTTTCTTCTTTTCAGATTGTTGAGGGGATTTCGGAAGCAGTATCATTTCACTTTGTGAATATTGAATATAGCGAGGTGTCGCCACACTCTCCAAGTTGTCATTGCTGTCATTTCAATACAAGTACTGTATGTACTATGTACATAACCAGTCATTACCAGGGAGCCCTTTCAACTGGTGGCCCGAGGCAATTGCCTAGTTTGCTTGTCTGGTTGTGACAGGCCAGTGACATAGTGAATCGAGGGCCGCCGGCGCCACGGCGACACTCTCCCTCTCCCAGCCAATGACAGTGACAATAATGTGGCATCATCTTCTCACAAGAGCCGTTTTTCATGCCCAAGAGCTCGCCGAGGGTTCAGCCAGCCGTACGTAGGCTATGTGCGTATTATTTCTATATTGGTCTGACAGGGGTTTCAGGCTGTCAAGGGGGGTGAAGCTGACGAGGGGAAAAACAGCATCCAGGAGTGTCAGGAATCAATTTGTACCTTTGTGTGGAAACAAATTTAATGCCTCTATTATCGGGACCCTTCAGCTTATTCTGTTTAGTGAAGTGTAAGCAGCCAGGGAGACAAGTTCCATTATAATGCTGGACAGGTCACTAGAGCAATAGACAGCTCATTCCACTGTGGTGGCCAAATCAACAAACGCATTAGGAGAAGGTGTCTGTCTCCACATAAATAAAATCTCAGCCAACAACAGAAACTTGGCAACAATGCCACTTACAACTTAAACCTATTTATATGTAGGGTCTATATATAAAACCAATGGCATTTAAACACTTTGCATACCATTCTTCTCCTACCAAAACAAACAAAAAACACCACATTCAGCCTGCCTTGCCTTAACATATTTCGGATATAAGTGTTACTGCCTACTTGTGTGTGTGTGTGCGTGTGTGTGTGTGTGTGTGTGTGTGTGTGTGTGTGTGTGTGTGTGTGTGTGTGTGTGTGTGTGTGTGCGCGCGCGCGCGCGCGCAAGTGCACTAAGGGTTGAATCGACGATGAGGAATTGTAAACATTAAGCAGAAGTCCACCCAGACGTGCCCAGCACCCACATGACCCTCACGCGTCCACTCATCACTGCTCCACTCCTTGTGTGTTTTGTGTTTTGCTATGGCTATGTCGTTCTATCTATATTAGCCTGATTGGCTGGAGGGAGCTCCAAGTCTCTCCATCTGGGTAGATTAGAGAGCGATTATCCTCTTAACTCGGCGTGTCTCCTTGTCCCTTATTCTTCGCTGGCTTCTTCACAAACTTACAAATCAGACGGCTGCCGGCGCGAAACGAGGACTTGACTCGCATCCTTTGGCAAAGGAAAGTCGAATCTTCCGCCTCATGCCAAGCAAGGCGCGTGGGATGCTCTTTCCAAAGGTTTCCTTTCTCCACGTGCGCGCATGCCAGTTTTACGGCGGAGCGGCGCGTGCCATCGGTTGCGCTGATCTTTAACAGCCTGTAATCGCATCAGTGTCGAGCCCATCGCTGCTGAGGATACAGACGGAGTTGTCGTGTCTCTTCCGAAATCTGTCTCCGGACTGGAGCACTTTAGCGGCCAACTCCTGGGTGTGACCGACTGACTCATTTGTGCAGATTTTCGTTTTGTTGATAACGGCCGAGACAGAAGGCTGAAGTTGTCGAAACTTTGTGCAGAGCCAATTTGCGGAGAGTATGTATCTCTTAAAGAAGCAGATTTGCCCGCTGTTGTTTTTCCTGGTTTCCATCGCGATCGATATTTCATTTTCTAACAAGAGGAGCAACGGAAGGAAATCAGGTGAGATCGTGTTAATTCTGTATTAGTCTAGGCTATAGCCTAAATCTTTGACAAAAGTCTGACAGGACCAAACCAACTAAACATCAACTGATTGGGAAACGACTTACATGATATCCTAGTACAATGTGACTTGATTTGTTAGATGTTGTGTGACTAAGATAGCCCTTATAAATTCAGTGCTGTCTAATTTTGTCACACGCGAACTCAGTCACGCACAATCTTTAATAAACTGATTTTGAAAATGACATCATTTTGTTTCTTTAAACTCTCTTTTTAAACTGGTCTGATTTATTGCACTGCTAACAAGCCCTCTGATAAACCGATGCAAGTGGCTACATGTTGGCCTACCAACTGTAATTATAATATAGGCTACTAGTGACCCTGGCCAATTGACCCACTTGGAGAGCTTGCTGTTTGGCTCATTAGGCAATATGACACAATTGTTCACGCTCGCAGGTCTCGAGTTCTTCTTCCCTTCTTTCTATCCATTCTGGATAATTGTGGCTGTTATGGTTACTTGGAGAAGTCATTAGGACCCATTCATGTGAAATTTGCACAGGCTACCTGGATGATGAGTGATTGTTTACTAGGTATGTGCCTTTGAGTGGAGCTTTGTGGCTGACCTGCACACTGTGCCTTGCCTTGAAAACAATGCCTGATTGCACCCCCCAATCCCCACACTCCATCTCTCTCTTTTGCTCTCCATATCTCTTTCTCCTCCCTTTTCTCTTTTCATCTCTCTCTCACTCCATTCTCTCTCTCTCTCTCTCTCTCTCTCTCTCTCTCTCTCTCTCTCTCTCTCTCTGAGCGACTGAAGAATAGATTAATCAGATTAAACGTGAGTATCACATGATGAGGCGTAGCAAGCAGCAAGCGAGAGCAGGTACTACTAGTCTGTAGGTGCGTTCATACACACATTTACGCATGCACACACGCATGCACACACGCACACACATCCAACCGGCCCAACACACACACACACACACACTCACACATAGCCTACACACACACACACACACACACACACACACACACACACACACACACACACACACACACACACACACACACGCACACATTCAATTTGTTCCCCTTCTGACATGCGTGCTTTGGTGCTGAGGCAAACTGTACGGCCAAAAAGTCCCCCCAAAAAACAAGAAAGACCTCCTATTGGTGCGAATGCTTTGCATAGATAGACCAGAAAGGTTTTTGGCAGATAGTAAACAACTTATTTACCCTGTGCTCTCTAAAAAAAACATTCTGTCCGTGAGCTGTTTTTTTTCAGGCACCCGTAAGGTCACACAGTCATTTATTTGTCAAGTCCCTGTTGTATTCAAGAGTAATGGCCTTTATTCAAATGTGTTTGTGTGCTTTCTGCCGTCAGTCGGCCCTGCCGTCGCCAACCGGTGGGGTACTCGTCTGCCATGCGGCCGACCCCTCCCCATCTCTCTCCCCATTCGCTTCCTGTCTGCCTCTCAAACTGTCCTATCATCAATGAAGTCGTAAAAGAATATGTAGTCAGTCAACCAGTTTTAGGATAATGTACTTCACCTTCAGAAGTGATGGCACCCATTTGACCTTGACATCTTGGGCCATTTGCTCTCTGGCTACCCCGGGCATAATAATGACAAAAACAAACAGCAAGGTCAATAAGGTCAATTTATGATAATACAAAATATTAATGGAGAAAATTCCCATCATAAGCAAGAAAAAAAACCATAACAAAACATTCAGTGAAAAATGCAGCCACACTGCCAATAAGTGTCATTGCAAATACTATGTTACTTTAAAAAGTTATCTTGTCTTTCAGTAATTTCAACAAAAGATTCACATTACTGAATGTAAATTGGGAAGTTAGATCTAGTTGATGTTTGAATGGCTGACAATGGAGAACAGCAAAGAAAGCAAGGACTGAATAGGGAATATGAAAGTGAAGCCGTTTCATGCCGTTTTGTGTTTGCTGGAAGCCGTTTCGTGTTTGCTGGAAATGCTTAACTATTTTAACAAGCTTATCGATATTGCAAAGACATTGTTATCAGACATTGTTATTACCAATTTGTGAGAATGAGGATATAACAGAGCCTCTGCTTGAAAGCGTTTAAACATTAAACATTGCCCACAACAATTCACATTTCTTGAGGTGCTGTAGATGGGGAAGCTCGATGTGGAATGTCTGCATGCTGGCCTGGCTGACATGGTACTGTACTGGCATGGCAAGGAGAGAGAGAGAGAGAGAGAGAGAGAGAGAGAGAGAGAGAGAGAGAGAGAGAGAGAGAGAGAGAGAGAGAGAGAGCTGGTCTGTTACCCACTTTTATGTGTACCCTACTTTTATCTGTAAGCTTTGGCAACTCTATTACCAATAAGCATGCCAATAAAACATATTTGAATTTAAATTTGAGAAAGAGAGAGAGAGGCAGGGGGAGCGAGCGAGAGAGAGAGAGAGAGAGAGAGAGAGAGAGAGAGAGAGAGAGAAAGAGAGAGAGAGAGCAACAAGAAAGACCCATTTTGCACTAACGCTCTTGTGTCTTGCTGCTGCAGTATGGCCTCTTTGACCTTGCTGTCCCCCTTGTGCTTCCCTGCTCTCAGCTTTATTGCTCTTCCTCTTGTCCTGGTCATGATAGAGCCACCACTCCTGTCCACTCGCTTCCCCTCCTCCACCACCCCCATCCACCCCACGGGGGGAGGGGGGTCAGTCGTGCCACCCACTGACAGCATGCATTATCAGGGCCGCCCATCCAGCGACTCCCTGGGGAGCCTTTCTTACACATGCTTTCCATTTAGTGCTGTCTCCGTAAGGGGCAACAGGTACATCGGCAGTCAAAGATACAAAAATACCCCCCCCCAAGGGCCCCGACACACACACACACACACACACACTCGTCTCACACACACCGACACACACCCACCATCCACAGTACAGGCTGACAGCTTTCACTGGGCCCAGGATAAAATCACCCCCCCCCCCCTTTAATAAATACTGTAGTATGTACATTTTTGCCCCCTCCCCTAACCCTGTCAGAGTCCCGACAGTATGCATTCTGTGTGAGCTACCATCGTCCATAAGCCCTTCATCACAACAAAGGTCTTGGGGTTTTTCCTTGACACTTTGTGTCACTTGCTTGACACCCATCATGCTTCTCTGTGACATGAAGTTACTCTGGGTCTGACACAGGAAGTGGGCAAGTGTAAAGCTCCCTTTGGCTCTTACTTACTCGTTCTCCAGTCCTACCCTTATAGTAAATGTGTGTACAGTATGTTTGTGTGCGTGGGTGTGCGCGTATGTGCGTGCATGCCTGTGTGTATGCCTGTGCAATGTGCCTGTGTATACACATGAATGCGTTGGGATCTCTGCGAGCATGCAAATATTTTCTTTTTCTTTTCTTCCTTTAGTTAATACAAGCATATGCACAAGTGTGTGTGTGT